>NC_142653.1:47991136-48294166 GCF_055504915.1 Nelumbo nucifera | reverse complement strand
TGCCATCCCTAAGCTAAATGTAAGTCCTAGTTATCTCTCCCTCTCTCTTCAAGAGAAAGAAAATTTTATTAAGATGAAAGGAAAAAGGGGGAAAAGAATAATACAAATGGGTCAAAGCCCGAGGCTCACTCAAGAACCCAGAACGGAACACACTACTAATCAAAACAAACTGACAACAACAACAAACCAGGAAGGACAATAAAACGTTGCTGCAGAAAGCCACATAACCAAAGGAAAATCAAAAAGACCAACAAAGACAGTGATAGACGCATGGCCCATGCAGGTGTGTGACGTGGCGTAGGGAGAAGAGCAGCAGATTTCCTCCCATTTCTCTTCATTTTCTTGTTAGTTTATTTCTTTTCTATTTCATTGTAACCTGTACGTAGGAATAGGTCAATAAAGCCAAGGTATTGGCCTTAGGAAGTAGTCAATTTGGTTAAGTAGTTATTACTTAAGAATAGGTCAAGTTGTTAGTAGTTAAGTAGTTATGTTCCTATGGCTTAGGGATAGGCTAACTACTAGAGAAGGTAATCCCTTAATCAGTGGCTATGTTAGTGGAAAGAAGTTGAGAATTTTCTGTATTTAAACAACACCCATCCAACATTGGAGGGGAGTTGGAAGTTAATAAAATCTTGTGGTCTTATTCTCACCCTAAGCAGAATGCTCTATCACTCTAGCTTTGACTGGGACCTATCATTGGTATCAAAGCTAGGCACCATGGCTACTAACAAGGAGAGAATTGAGAGCTTAGAGACTGAACTTGGAGGCGGGAATAGCTGATAAGTTCCATCAGCTAGAAGATGCCATCAACAAATTATCGGAAGCTCTACTTTCCAACCGTGCAACATCGACTGCCAACAGCCTTGAATTTAAGGCAAACTCTCCTACCGGGCGTTCTCGCAACATGAGAAAAGAATCTCGAGACAACTCCGAAGTGGGATGATAACTGTTCTCTTCCAAACTAACCAACTTGGAGTTTCCTCGATTTGCGGGAGATGACCCCACCGAATGGTTCACAAGAGTAGTTCAATTTTTTGAATACCAAGGCACTCTTGAATCTCACAAGGTGTCCTTGGCTTCTTTCCATTTGAAAGGCGAGGCTAATCAATGGTGGCAATGGTTGAGAATATCCTATAAGGAAAAAGGCAAAGAGGTGACATGGGAAAATTTTCAAGAGGAACTTTGGGCAAGATTTGGTCCTACCGAATGTGAAGACTTTGATGAGGCATTGTCAAAGATTACACAGGTGGGCTCCTTACGTGATTATCAAAAAGAGTTCGAACAACTGGAATATCGGGTACAAGGGTGGACTCAAAAGGCATTGGTAGGCAACTTTATGGGAGGTCTTAAAATTGAAATAGCAGATGGGATTCAGATGTTTAAGCCAAAATCCTTGAATGCTACATGTCAATTCAATAGGACCATTATCGACTCTTCTCCAACGAAACTGAAGTCTGCTTCACCAATGAAACGACTCACTTGGATGGAGATGCAAAGGAGGCGTGCTCAAGGCCTTTGTTTTAATTGCGATGAAAAATTTGTACCGGGGCACAAATGCAAAGGGCCGCAGTTGCTGTTGCTTGAAGGAAATTATGACGAAAGTGAGACAGATGACGAAGAGGGAGCTCACACCAACTTTCGACGAGCTATGGAACAGATACATCAAATTGGACCTTGAGGACAAGGTTCCTCTGAAAGACGGGGGCAATGATAGACGCATGGCCCATGCAGGTGTGTGACGTGGCATAGGGAGAAGAGCAGCAGATTTCCTCCCTTTTCTCTTCATTTTCTTGTTAGTTTATTTCTGTTCTATTTCCTTGTAACCTGTACATAGGAATAGGTCAATAAAGCCAAGGTGTTGGCCTTAGGAAGTAGTCAATTTGGTTAAGTAGTTATTACTTAAGAATAGGTCAAGTTGTTAGTGGTTAAGTAGTTATGTTCCTATGGCTTAGGGATAGACTAACTACTAGAGAAGCTAATCCCTTAATCAGTGGCTATGTTAGTGGAAGGAAATTGAGAATTTTCTGTATTTAAACACCACCCATCCAACATGGGAGGGGAGTTGGAAGTTAATAAAATCTTGTGGTCTTATTCTCACCATAAGCAGAATACTCTATCACTCTAGCTTTGACTGGGACCTATCAGACAACCAACCTCGAAACTCTTTAACTGACCTAAGGCCCAAAAACTAAGTAGGACAGAGTGACAACTTACCTCTTCCTCCTCTTCCTTAACCCCTAATTGCCTTCCATCCTCTTAGATCTTCTTTAACTGAATCATCCACATCAAATTCAACAAACCTTCTTATCTTTCTACATCCCAGAAATCCCCCAAACTTGAAAGCCTCGTGGGTTTTCGCTAAGGAATCATTGTAAAACTCTTCCTCGTCACTTTCAATTCTACTTTCAGCTCATGCCTCTCCCACTTCAGCTCATGCCTCTCTTTACTAAGCCGCTGCCTTCCTCTTAGTTTACTATGTCCAAGTTGATAGTGGTCCCCCCTGTCCATTTGCAGGGCACTGATAACGATGATACTGCTGAATCAGTTACACCATTCACTTCATCTATTCCGTAACATGAGGGATTTAGACTGTTCCATCCATTCAGTAACATGAGGGATGAGGGATCTAACATATTCTTATCTCCCCTCTGTATTCTTATCATAAATTCCTTGTGTATTTATCTCTAATGTATATAATTCCAATTGTATAGTGACACATGTACATATAGATACAAAAATATATATATGAATATATATATATATATATATATATATATATATGTGAGTCTCAAATTGAGTAACACACAATTTTGGTATTCATTCAAAACAGTTCCTCTGTTTTTCATATTTCACCGACCCAAGGTTCTCCACCTCTGGACTCCTAGAGGGACTCATCCCTTGTCCTGATAAAGCCTGACCACCCACAGTCGGAACACCTTCTTATGAACTAGGGTCATCCCTAGGAGGTGTGAAAGGAGGGTTTTCCCCAAGTGTAATCGACATCCTAACCATTGGTCTTCTACTTGAATCTTGCACCAGTGCAACAACCTTGGACTTGCTAACAGAGTCAGCCTCAATTTGAGAGCTCTCTAAATTATCACGTCTAAATCATCACCACAACATCCTTAGACTTACACCAGCGCAACACCACATAGTTCAATTGTATTCTCTCATACTTGAAATAGGCCTTCCATTGTATTCTCCTCCTACCACGTTTTGTGAAAACCTCATGCATAGTTTGGAAGGAGTCTTACAGCTAATCCAGTGCTCCATTCTCGATCCATTTTTATTTGGAGTTCAGTTTGTTGCTTCCGCAGATCTACTAGTGGAATTTAGCCTATAACAAGCTTCTGGTGTTTTTTCCAGACGTAATCTTCAGTGGTTAGTTTTCTCCCAACTAAACGGAAAAAGACAAAAATGTAGGTTCTCGGGCTTCCAAGCAGCCAACAGCCTACGCAGAAAAATGCACCAAACAGGGCCTTGATGATTAAGTAATTGTTAAAAGAAGTACTTGTATTATATTAACAACCACTTAAGGCTGTTTGGTATCCCACTTTTAAAATCACTTATTATGTTTTTAAGCACTTATTGGGGTGGGAATGTTTGGTAAGCTATTTTCCCCATAAGTGCTTATATTGATACAAATGACAATTTTAGCTCTCACTTCACTTATACATATAAACAATGCTTTTCACATGTCACACTATACATTTCAACTGAGAATTCACATGGGCCCACACGTGAATCACCATGTGAACTCAATTAATAACAATAATAATAATAATCATAATAATTGATGATGCAAGTTTTGGCAGTTCCTGACTGGCCGATGACTCGGATGCTGATTGATAGTGTGCGATCCGAGCGTTCTCTGGTCATCTGGCGACTTCTTGGTGGCTGGTGACTCAGAGGCCGAAGTGGAGGATTTCCACCGGATAAAGACTTGGATGTCGAGCTAACTAGGCTAAGCTAGGGGGTAGATCAGGTGCCGACCTAAGTTGATTGTCGAGCTGTGTAGCTCTTCAGAGAAACCTGCAAGGAATTAATGTTAGAGTGTCCGAGTTGCTTTACCCGTGGTGGGCACTCCGATGCTTAAGTTAGTACTCGGTTGTGCAAGCTGAAAGTATGTATACTAGTAGGCTCGTGAACAAGTAATCGTGCATACCCTGTTCCATGAGGTCTAAAGTCCTTATATAGTTGAGTTGTCGTCGATCCCACATACCACACCCAAGATTTCCGAGAGGTCGTGCCTAACCGGTCAGAGATCCACAGAGGTAATCGCCATACACGTTGACCATCCTCTGGAATATCTGGTATGCGGGCCAACTTCCTAGAAACCTGGGGGTATCAGCATATGCATGCCAAATTTGTTGGCGAGCACATTTCGCAGGTCACTGCCTGATCCTCAGTCAAGTCGACAAGCCCTCGAGGGAGGTCGTTCCTCGCATCGAGGTCACTTCGGCCAGTGGTGAGGAGCTATAGGTCAGCCCTGAACGAGGTGCTCCTAGCTGACCTAAGTTGTGGTCGAAGTCGCTAGGTCGGAGTGCAAACGAACCGCGATCTGGGACTCCAAATCATCACTTAGGTGGTATCTATGTGTCATTCAGTAGCTCTAAGATGCCATGTGTCACGATGTCATTGGAGGGACACATCCGCCCTTCACCAATTGCCCCCCACTCCCAAGCTGAGAGTACCTAGGCGAAGGAAGTAGATAGTTCCTTTGGCCTGGAATGACTGTTTGATGAACTCATAGTCGTAAGCATAGGTCTGATTTGCTTCTTAGGTTAGAAGAATCCAAGTGTTAGCAGCCTTACACAGGACCTCGTCGTCTTGATTATCGGGGCACGAGAGCGATCTCATCTGCTCGAGGAAAGGTGGAGCAGGTACACGAGGACATCTACCTTATAAGGGATGTGACCATCAAGGGATATTGCAATCCGACCTATTACCTCAAGAGTGGAGCTCATCGGGTCGCCCTCAAGAAGGGGTTCTATGTGACTGCTTTATCAGGTTGCTCCACCTAAGTAGACTCTAACGTAGCATCATTCAAACTGGTTCTGAAAGAGTATCCAGCGAGTTTGACACAAAGCCTAAACCGAGGTGAAAAGATTGGCTAAGTTTGCATTTGACTCTATTGCCCATGCCAAGGAAGCAGGCAACTGGGTCTTATGTGGTGCCGAGGTCTAATAAGCTCGCAACTAGATTGCCCAAGCCGAGGAGGCGATTGGGTCTTATATGGTGTCGAGATCTTTTATCAGCTCGGCACCTTAGCTCTTAGGCTCTAAGAGCGACTTGTGGTCCACTCTACTTATCCTTGATCTTGCCCATGCCAAAGAGTAAATTGTGTCACATGTGGTGCCGAGGTCTTTTATTATCTCGGCGCCCTAGCCCTTAGGATATGAGAGCAACTCGCCGTCAACTCTCCTTATCCTTGATCTTGCCCACATCGAAGAGGCAAATGGGTCTCATGCGGTGTTGAGGTCTTTTATCAGCTTGGCTCCCTAGCCCTTAGGCTCTAGGAGTGACTCATAGTCCATTCTCCTTATCCTTGATTTTGCCCATGCCAAAGAGGTGACTGGGTCTCACGTGGTGCTGAGGTTTTTTCTCAATTGGGCATCCTAGCCCTTAGGCTCTAGAAGCGACTCGTGGTCCACTCTCCAAAATATTATTTAGCCAATGTGCGCATTAACCTTTCCGCCTAAAAAGGTGGTCATTCTATAGTAACTTCCCATATGGCTGCTTCTACAATGTCTCGTGGGATTATCTTCCTGGGTGAGTGCTTGCAAGACCACAACTATGCACTTCGGACCCCCTTGTGAGGGTTGTTGATACATAAACATGTTATTGGTGTGAGTTAGCAGTTCGTGGCCATAGCTACACTGCATCAGCCTTGTAGTGACGTCGGTCATCCACCCCTACAAGAAGCCACTAGGAGCTCGACCTGCGGGAGAAGCACTATTGACTTTAGGTCGCCAGCTCGCATGGGAGCCTTGGAAGGCTCGACCTACAAGGGCGTCCATGTAATCCATTGGTCGTCTACTCCCATGGGATCTAAGAAGTGCTCGACTTGTAGAAGCAAACTTGCGAAACTAAGCAGAAGAGGCTTCATTCGGTTTAACCGTTGTTGAGTATAAACATAGAATGAGCTGAGGTCGGTGGGGCTTCTTTACAATCTATTGGCTATCAAACACCGCGGGAACTATGGAGGGCTCGACCTGTAGGGGCGGCCTCACTCCAAGGTGCTTGTCGCCAAACTACTAGTTGTCGAGGTCATTATGTTGTTTACATCGGGATTCTCCCATTCTCAGATTTGGAAATTCTTCCTTCATTTCATAGAACCGCCACGCTTCAATCCTGGTGGGAACCGCTAATGACTCTACCGCGAGGAGAGGGGTGTTCACAAGCCATAGCGGTGTGTTTTCATAAGATACTAGGAGTGATGACTTTGGCATGATTGCTTCTGATTGTAATAGGGTGGGTCTCAAGTTTCATCATGGACGCCTTTGCCCCCCAGTAATTGATTATTGGTTCATGATGTTGGTACTGGTCAAAAATGCCTTTGAGTTCATAAAAAATGGAAATTAGAGAGTGAAAACTTAAATTCTTAAAAGGTGAGATCTTAACTTTCTAGAAGATGAGCATTTAGTTTTCTAGAAGACGAGAACTTAGCTTTTTGTAGCATCTCTCACAGATGATGCCAGTTGATGATGCAAGTTTTGGCAGTTCCCAGCTGGCCGGTGACTTCGATGCTAATTGACGTTGTGCAATCTGAGCGCTCTCTAGTCATCTGGCTACTTCTTGTGGTGGGTGACTCAAAGGCCGAAGTGGAGGATTTATGTTGGATGAAGACTTGGAAGCCGAGCTGACTAGACTGAGCTAGGGGTAGATCGGGTGTTGAGCTAAGTTGATTATCAAGCTGCATAGCTCTTTGGAGAAACCTGCAAGGAATCAATGTTAGAGTGCCTGGGTTGCTTTACCCGGGGTGGACATTGCGATTCCTAAGTTAGTACTAGGTTGTGCAGGTTGAAAATTTGTATATTAGTTGGCTAGGGAACAAGTAATTGTGCGTACCCTGTTCTTGACGTCTGAAGCCCTTATATAGTTGAGTAGTCATCGATCTCACGCACTGCACCCAAGATTTTCAAGATGTCGTGCCTAACCGGTCCGAGATCTTTGGAGGTAATGGCCATGCATTCTCTAGAATATCCAGTACGTGGGCCAAATTCCTAGAAACCTGGGAGTGTCGGCATATGCATGCCGAATTTGTTGGTCAGCACATCTCACGGGTCACCGCCTAGTCCTCGCGTTGAGGTCATTTCGGCCAATGACAAGGTGCTACAGGTAAGCCCTGAACGAGGTGCTCTTAGCCGACCTAAGTTGTGGTAAAAGTCACTAGGTCGGAACGCAAATGAACCGCGATCTGGGACTCAAAATCATCACTTAGGTGGTGTCTATGTGTCATTCAACTGTTCTAAGATGCCATTTGTCATGATGTCATTGGAGGGCCTAATTTGCCCTTCATCAATAATAATAAATAATAATCATAATAATAAAATAATAATAATAAATAATAAATAATAATAATAACTATTTGGCACTTCAATGAAACCCCATCCCTAAAAATCATTATTGCATTATGCAAGTCGCCGCATTTTGCATACATGTCAACTGGTTAGGTTTGATATTGCTACAATTTACAAGATTATGGATTTCTTTTTCGTGATCCAAAGAACCATTTTGTGCACAAGCTGATAATGCACTTGCTACTGTAACTTCATCAGGCTTAAATCCCTCGGACTGCATCTTAGCGAGAGCCTCTAGAGTTTCTTCGCAATATCAATTCTGTGCATATCCAGCAATCAATGAATTCCAGTTCATCAAATTCTTGACTGGAATGCGATCAAAGTTCTCTCTCGCCTCCTTGACGTTACTCTTCTTGTAGTAACCAGCAATTATTGACTACCAGGAATAGCAGTTCCGCTGTGGCATCTCCTCAAATAGCTGCCTTGCCGTCTTCAACTGCCCAATCCTCACATATCCATCGATCATCACAGTCCATGTCACTAGATTCCTCATCTCATGTGGAGAGCAATTGAATAAATGCCTAGCAGCAATAATAACCCCATTCCTTGCATATCCATCAATCATCTCTGCCCATGTAACTTCCGTCTTCTCTAGCATCCGTTCAAAACTAAATGATGCAGAACCCATGTCACCATTCCTTGAACACCCTCTTATCATTGCATTACATGTCACCAAATTCCTATCAGGCATTTCATCAAATACCCTGTGGGAACCAACTATGTCGCGGCATTTAGAATACATGCTAACCAATGAAGTCCCTATCCCCACATCTGAATCCACCCCAATTGTGATCGACTCAGCATGGAAAGCTTTCCCGGCAGAGACCCACAAGCCTTGAGTAGTAGAGGAATACCACCATAATGGTGGATTCCTTTTGCAGAGAATTTGGATGTAAAGAAGAAGAGCTTCTTCTGGGGCTCCTTGAGAGAGGTACCTTTTTATGACATGAGACCAAGATCCATTAGTTGGAGCCATCGCAAACTCTCCTTTCTGACTTCCAACCTCCTCTCCTCTGTCGATTGTCATTTGCCACCAAAACCAAATAGGGAGGAGAGAGATTTCTTGCTGTCGAGAGGAGAGAGGTTTCTTGCTGCCGCTACCCTGTTTTCCATCTCAAGGTGGGAGACGATGAACAGTGACTTCCCTTTCTCCCACAAGGCCACAACCTCCGCTCTCCACTGTTCCATTGTCCACCAGTGACGAAAAGAAATATATTATAGCTAATTATAATTTCATTAAAAATCTCATTCTTAACTATAATTTATAAATTACAATTCTTAAGCTTTAATGTTTTATGAGATGAGAAAGACCCAACTCTTCTATCCAACCATAAAATATGCATTGGCAAAACTTTGATGTGAAAATATAAATAACAATTATTTATTATTCATTTTCAAAAATTATAAAAAATAAATAAACATTATATAATATATTCAAAAATTAGTTATTAAAGAAGAAATTTCGATTGTTTTGTGGATATGATAGATCATCGATAGATTTATAATACATTCAATCATTGTGATCAAATGATAAAATTTAATTAATTAATTATTTTTTAATTATAAAAATATAAAACTAAAAAGTAATTATTAAAGAAGAAATTTCAATTGGTCTAATAGATCATCCATAGAGTTATAATATATTCAATTGTTGTGATCAAATGATAAAATATAATTTATTATTATTAATTTTTTTAATTTTAAAAATATTCAATTACTCTATGGATATGATAGTTAAATCCATAGGCTCGATACACCTCCAATACACACCAATATGCCTCTAATAGGATACAATACACCTCATATCGGCATATCAAAATTTTAAACAGGGTTCTCATTCAACTTGGAAACATATAACAATGTCGAAAACAACTCTATCAGAACTAAAGAAAAATCTAGAAAACAAAACTTTTGGAATAGGAAAAATCTTCGTGTCACATGTCTCACTGTCCTCTAAAATTTCAGGTTCAAAATAGGAAGGCGCACATCCTACATGGATTTGAGCCGTTTGGGATCTCTCACAAAAGCAGGGGAAGAAACTCTCGGTCTACAGATTGAAGTGGCATGAGGTATGGTACTTTGGTAGATTAGAAAGTTAGAAGGATGTGAAAAGAAGAAAACGTATGTATTTTTGAAAGTAGGGAACAAAGAGAGAAGGAATGAAACAATTTTACAAAGTTTCTAAAACTTCCACAAGTGTTTTTGGGAAATTTCCCAATATAATAGTTATTGAATTTCAAATTGGGACTTGACATCTAGCTTAATAGGTGGGTTATTAAGTTAGGGAAAGGGAAGAAAGGAGAGAGAGTGAACGAGAGAGCTGGGAAGGGATTAAAAGGAGAGATCGTGAAGTAGAAATGAAAGACGGGGAATGTGAGAAGGAAAGGGCTGTTGATATGGCCATTATCACTATATAATATAATAAGTATTGATATTTTTTAATATTTGTATTTAAATTTTGAAGTAAAAGAGAGAAGAATAATTGTTTGGATTTCGTAGTAATAGCATACCTTGGCATCCATAGGGAAGATAAGGATTCCCTTGAAAACCATGCAGGCAATTGCAAAGATATCCAGCGCCATTTGAGGAGTTGGTGCAGTAGGTGTTACTCACACAGGCATACCCAGCCACGTCTCTTTGTGCTTCCTCGCAACTCTGGTTTCTAAGTATTGCCCAGTCCAGAATTATGGAAGTCCTTATCCCAACGTTAAGAAGGTATTCAACATTGTTTCTTATGTCCCAGAGATGTGAAACTTGCGAGTCAAATGAATCCTGGGCGTCAGACATAAGAACAGCCAACCCACATCTACTAATGTTCCATGTGTATTTGAAGTCGTTACGGCTCCATACGTGTCGCAACCGACTGTCATCAATCTGTTTCTGGTATTGGAGAGCCTGTATGTGTTTGGAAAAGAATAACTAATTTCATTATCCTCCATGTCTTCATCTGCACCCATGTAACATTTGACACTTCCCAGAATGGAAATCGTTAGTTGATGAGCATCAAGTGATATGTTGAGAATGTTGTGGTCATCCTCCGGATCATCGCCATACAAAGTCAATTTTGGAGGGAAGATGGCAGTGTTGCAGAACAACTTGAAGTCATCATGTTTGTAACAGGTTGGATCATCTCCAACTAGACCAAAGGGATATGGGATGCTAATATTTCCGAATTTTCTTTGGCAGCCAACTTTTGTATCCGGCGATGTCAAAATTATCTCTGTATAGCATGAGGAGGTTAGGAAACAATAAATACATTTTCCTAGCTACTTTTATCACTTCTTTTTGAACAAATTACACATAAAAGATATAAAACAATAAATACAGTAATTACAAGTAAATCCGTTCCGGGATAAGTCATTGAGCAAATGTGACCGGTGAAGATATGATGAATATCACCTGATGGGACACCTCTTCTATGATGTGATGAATCCCTTTCTCACAAATGGGCGTCTCACATGCACATCCACGGTGCATTAGGAACATCTCCTGTATATAATAACTAATAAATACGGATGATAAGGTGTGTGTGAAGCTCCTGTGAGGCGCTAGGTCCAAGAAGCAGATCGGGTCTCCTTTTATGATACCGGTTGATTGGTCATATGTTTTTGAGGTATCATGTCTCTTGGGCATCATAGCTAAACCCAGCTTGTATATAAAATCAAAGTAAAGAATTAGAGACCCTAAAACAGCCCCAAACAAAACCACAACAGACTCAAGGGCAGGGTCAAGCATATCAAATCAAAAGATTCACTAAAGCCGGAAAAACACAACTGTAAGATAATAATAATAATAAGTGAGAATGACGGTACAGTCAAGTGTCAGAATTTGTAGGCTCAAAGTACATCTGAGGTAAATGCTAGCTCGAAATTGATGCTAATCCACAGATGGATATGAGTGCATTGAGTATCGGCTTTTGACCTTTTGAATGTTAATAACTCTGCAGTGGGAATCAGAATTCTGCATTGGGCCTGTCCATACTTCTCCATAATAATAATAATAATAATAATAATAATAATAATAATAAGGCCTGAAAAAACCAAGATACTGCTATGAGTGAGGTGCTCATGAAAAACTGAAAAAAATGTTGAAAGACTTAGACCTCCCTTCAAATTTCTATTAAATACTAAACTTCCCATGCCCTTTTAAAAAACACTAAGACCTCCCCTATAAAGTTATTCCTAACAGAATCATCAAAAGAACTTTTTATCATTACTAATTTTTCAAAATTTTAAAACAGTGGAATAGTTTCTTTGTCCATTCCGTTATCTTCTGTGTTGGCCTATGCTTCCTCAAGTTTTCTTGTCGATTTACTGGTTTCTTCCATTGGTCGGCCTCTCTTATCTTCTCTCCCTAATGTGTGCATTAATCTCCCCGACTCCGCATTGTTGGTTCTGTCTCTTCATTTGTCTCTTGTAGACGTCGATGCACTTGCTAATGTATTGAAGGATGTAGCTTGCAGATCAAACTCTTACCCTTATTTCTGCAAATATGTGCTCCCCACAATATGAGCAGCAATATTTATGATTACGACTGGTTTTCTGTTTGTCACTTTCTTTCAACTTCCAGGAAGTTTGTTGCGCGTGGTTTGGCTTAACTAGCAGAACATTCATGATTGGTCACTATATTGCAGTTGATATATCAAATGGTTTAGTGGTTGCATAAATTGATTAAGGCTAGTTTTCCATAAATCGGTTTCTTTCAGCTGTTAGGAGTTTTTGGGCATGGTTGATCAAATAGTTCAATATCTCATAAATCAGTTGAAATTTTCCCAACTACCCAAACCTTAAAGGGGCAAAATTGGAGGGGAGGCTTTTGTCCTATAACATAAAGGTTTAATATTTAGGAGAAACATGGAGGGAGTTTTTAAGTATTTTACTCAAGAAAAAGACCAAATTGAAGAACCTTAAAAAAAAAAAAATTGATTAATAGGAGCATTCAGTATGTATAACTTCCACAGTATAAATTCTGGAGTCCATAAATTTGCACTCGATTATCAGAGTGATCTTTATGTTGATTTTCGATATCCTTTCAAGATTCTTGTGAAGGCTTTTTGCTTTTCTATTTTTACTAAAAAAGATCTTTTTCAACCTCAAATCCCAATTCTTAGCACATTTTATAAATAAAAAATAAAGAGATAAAAATATAAATTAGATATAAAACAATACAAATATACATTATATGTAGAATGTAATTATATGTTACATTTTCTTAAAACATGAATTTATATTATATATATTTTTATACATAAAAACCAAAAACTGAACCACTCATCTGATTAACCTATTGATTCAGTCTATTTCAATTTGGCACCATGCAAAATCGAAAGGTACCAATTTGGTTCAAATATGTGCTCACTATTTGATTAACCGAACTATGAACACCCTTAACTATGAGTTGATTTAACAAGCTTACTTTCACTCTAAACAGCAACAAGACCAACATAGCTCAACCAAAATCAGAATGATCAAATTTCTAAATTTCTTCCTATTGTAAATTTAGTAAATGGAGAATGGGACTTATTGTTTTTGTGCCTTACAAACCCGTTGAAAAGTGTGAAACATTGCAATGCATGAGAATTGATATGCAAAACTACAAATTATGGTGCAATTTTGGTGTGAAATCTCTTTTTATGTTGATTGTGAACTACAAAATAATAAACTAAACTCTGTATAAAATATGGAACATATTGAATCATGCCACTTGGTCACTTTCATTAAAAACCGCCTTTTTCCCTACAATAAAACTGGATATTTACAAATCAACTGCCAAGATTAAACAGCCTACACACTTCTAATAGCAAACATGCACTCAGTCCTTGGTTAATCACCAATGGAAGACACTCAGAATTGAAGTATATATAGAATAATAGAATACTCTTGTAACAATGTGTCCATTTTATAAATAGAGTGTGCAAGCCATTGGGCACTCAGAATTAATCAGCATACACACTTCTATAAATAGAGTGTGCAAGTCTATAAATAGAGTTTACCAAATACTCTATTTATAGAAACTTTTCAACCACTCGAATGTGAAGGGATGGGATATCCATCACATGGACGCCCAACTCTTGCGGAATGGATGGGGCGAATTTCAAAAAATTTCTCCCATCTTTGCAGGGAATCGAATTCCCTATTTCAGAAAACATATTTTACGGATCAATCTTGAATCAATAACCAAATAAGATCTGAACCAAAAGAAGTAGAAGGGAGGATATACCTGATACAGAGAATCAATATCTCCCAATGGAGGTGTTCACGCCCAAGGAAGGAACCAAAATCTGCTCCCACTGAAGATGGCGCAGTGTAGAATGGAGCAGAATCAGCAACGTTCTTCCAAAAGAACTTGACCCTTCAAAAGAATCGACTGGATGGCTTCTGGGTACAGCTCCAAACAATCTTTTCCCCAAAAGATTGAGATCAAGATCAAATCTTGATTTCTCCTTATAGCTGGAGATCGAACTGGAAGGAATGGCAGTGACAGGAAGGAGGCGGCAGAAGAGAATTCGCTATGTGCAGGAAATCTCTCCTTCTCTCTTTATTTGCTCTAAAGAGAAGATATGTTGTGAATCAAAATCTGTGTGTCCTAAAGGCTGCCGCCCCCTTCTTCTTTTATAATCTTAAAGGGATCAGCTCCTAATCAGATTAGGAGTTGCTAATCCAAATCATATTTGGGTTAGAAGTCCCTTTAAGTGATAAGGGATAATCCTTATCTTATCTGCAGATCAGATCAGCCATCTCCTAATCTAATTAGGAGGTTTCCAGATCTAAATCTCATTTAGATCTTGGACTCTCTAAGTGGATAGCGTCCAGGCCCAATCCTATCAGGTGATCCATCTCAGAATTCGCCCCCTTTTAATTGACTGATCAAATCAGCCCAGTTCGAAATGGGCTTAAGACCCATTTAATGTTATGTACTCAAAAAACCTTCCAGATTGCTACCCAGTTGGGCTTCCTTGTATGGCGTGGGACCCAAACATTGATCTACACATCAGCCACATGGGTTCAGCCCATCCTTTAATATAAGGCTTGGCCGAACACACTGTTATGGACAGTGCACCCCCTGAAACCCATCTTATGGGCTCTATGGGCCCATCACTTACCCTAAGTGGTCCCTGGGCCAAACCACCTTGTAACACCCAGGGACTGTGGGCAGATGCAAGATTAGCCCATCAGGTATTATCCTCAATGGTCTTACACTTAACCTCTCAGCCCATAATGATCACACACTGCCCGACAAGAGAGGACCTCTCCCTCGGCTGCAAGGAACAGTGTTGCTCTCTCTACTTATATGGATCCCGGGAATTAAAACCTTTTGCAAACAATTTAGAAACCATAATATATATACTTTTATATCATATATAAAATATACTTTGCAAAAACAAATTTCAACGGTTGAAATCGGCTGCCGGTAGTCTTGGTTTCCATTAGAGAGAGTGCATTCCCGATCATTACCTTTGACCGACAAAGGGGCTGATCCTTTCACTATGATCACCCACTCAGATGAATTCTTGGACTGTCCCAACATACCCAGGTTTTGACCCTTCCTAGGATCTCACTGATTGGTACATCAAAGACAGCCCAATCCGACATCTAGTGTAGCATCATAATCGAGTCTAGGGGTCAGGTGTAACTTTCCAGTTTTGCCCATCTATCTCCAAGGTCCAGGGCAATACTGGAAATCTGGTCCAGTTCAAAGATTCTTTTAATCCTACACTGTATGTGCCTAGGGTCTCACCCTGGCAGCTGAGACAGGCCACCCCAACCGACTTGGTGGCACTACAGTGTCAGCCTTGTCAGGATAGGTCTCCCCAGACCGATCCACTAGCTGTGAACATTCTAAACTAACACGAGTCTCATTAAGTGTCCAGTTTAAGGGTATTACACAGAAACATACCAAGAGAACATGAATCAAATATGCACTTTTATTTATTAAAATAAACTCATAAAGTACATCATTATTGATTGAAGCTAAGGGCATACAAAACTGTCTAACAGCTCCCACTTGCACTTAGGTCCAATCAGGTACTAGCCGGAGTCCCATGCTTTCCACGTGTTTCTCAAACACTTTCTGTGATAGTGGCTTCGTCAATGGGTCTGCTACATTTTCCGCTGACGCTACTTTCTGAATCAGGATGTCCCCTCTACCAACAATCTCCCGCAGTACGTGGTACTTCCTCTCGATGTGCTTCGACTTCGAGTGGGCTCGTGGCTCCTTAGCCTGAGCAATGGCTCCATTGTTGTCACACAACAATGGGATGGGTGATGTGCTGGACGGAACTACTCCTAACTCATGAACGAACTTCTTCATCCATACGGCTTCTTTGGCAGCCTCACTTGCGGCAATGTATTCGGCCTCAGTTGTGGAATCTGCTGTGGACCCCTGTTTGCTACTTTTCCAGCAAACAGCACACGATCCTATCGTGAAAACATATCCAGATGTAGACTTTCTATCATCCGGATCCGACTGGAAATCCGCATCTGTAAACCCTTGGATCTGTAGTGAACTACCATCGAATACTAGACAAAACTCTTTTGTCCTTCGAAGGTACTTAAGTATGCATTTCACAGCAGTCCAATCCTCCTGCCCTGGGTTGGCTTGGAATCTGCTTACTACACTCACTGCCTGGGCGATGTCAGGATGAGTGCATAGCATGGCATACATGATGCTCCCTACGGCTGAGGCATAGGGAACGTCTTTCATTCTCTCGATCTCCTCAGAGGTCTTTGGAGACATCTTCTTGGAGAGATTGACTCCATGCCTGAAAGGAACATTTCCTTTCTTGGAGTTTTCCATGCTATATCTCTTGACTATTTTGTCAATATAAGCAGATTGGGATAATCCTATTATCCGCTTCGATCTATCTCTATAGAGTCGAAGACCCAGTATATAGGAGGCTTCTCCAAGATCTTTCATGGAGAATTGCTGTGATAGCCATACTTTTATCGTAGTTAACATTCCTACATCATTCCCAATGAGTAGAATGTCATCTACATACAGAACCAGAAACGTAACCTTGTCACCACTGGTCTTTCTGTAAACACAGGGTTCATCCGGGTTTTGCTCAAAATCAAACTTTTTGACCGTAGAGTCAAATCGGATGTTCCAACTTCTAGAAGCTTGCTTCAATCCATATATAGATCTATTCAACTTACAGACCATGTGTTCCTGACCCGCAGCTACAAAACCTTGCGGTTGCTGCATATAGATATCTTCAGTAAGATCTCCATTCAGGAACGCAGTTTTGACATCCATCTGCCAAATCTCATAGTCATAGTAAGCTGCTACAGCTAGCAGGATCCTAATGGATTTAAGTATAGCCACGGGCGAAAAGGTTTCCTCATAATCGATGCCTTCTTTCCGAGTGTATCCTTTTGCCACTAGACGAGCTTTGTAGGTCTCAACCCTGCCATCGGGGCCTTTCTTCCTCTTGTAGATCCATTTGCAACCAATTGCTTTTACCCCGGAGGGCGGATCCACTAGAGTCCAGACTCCATTGGTCTCCATTGAGTCCATCTCAGCTCTCATGGCATCTACCCATTTAAGGGAGTCTATATCCAACATAGCTTCCGTATATGTTATGGGATCCTCTTCACTAGTCAAGGTTTCGACCAGGTCACTATCCTGATCGTAACCAAAACGGACCGGTGGCCTGGACACCCGGGTAGATCTTCTAGGTTGGTCATTACCTGGAATTTGTGGGACACCTCCCACTGCATCTGAGCTCTCTTCATCAAGAACAATTTCCTGACGTAGATTGTCCAGGATGTAGTCATTTTCCAAGAATAGTGCATTCCGACTGCAGAACACCTTCTGCTCATTTGGATCAAAGAATAGGTAGCCCACTGAGCCTTTTGGGTAGCCTACGAATAGGCAACGGCTGGTCTTTGATTCCAATTTGTCCGGATTCGTTATTTTAACGTGAGCCGGACAACCCCAAATCTTCAAGTGTTGTACACTTGGTTTCTTTCCGGTCCAAAGCTCATAAGGAGTCTTAGGAACCGATTTGGTTGGAACCCGGTTCAGCACGTATAACGCAGTCTCTAATGCGTATCCCCAAAAGGATGTGGGTAACTCTGAATGGGTGAGAAGTGACCGGACCATATCCAATAAGGTCCTATTCCTTCTTTCTGAAACACCGTTAAGTTGTGGTGTAGCAGGAGGAGCCAACTGTGATACTATCCCATTGTCCTTTAAGTAGTCCCTGAATTCGTCAGAGAGATACTCGCCACCTCGATCTGATCGAAGGGCCTTAATTTCTCTCCCTAACTGTTTCTCGACCTCTTGCCTGAACTCTTTGAACTTTTCAAAAGATTCAGACTTGTGTCTCATTAGGTATACGTAACCATACCGTGAAAAGTCATCGATGAATGTAATGAAATACACGTGTTGGTTACGGGTCCTAACACTCATGGGACCACATACATCAGTATGTATAAGGTCAAGCGTGCCTATACATCTTTCAGGCTTACCGTTAAATGGCCTCTTTGTCATCTTACCCTTAAGGCAAGGCTCACAAGTGGGAAGATCTTCTACAGTTAGAAAATCTAAAGGACCATCCTTTACCAGTCTTGTGATTCGGTCAATACCAATATGGCCAAGTCGGTAATGCCATAGGCACGTGGGATTAACTGTATCACGTGCTCTTTTCTTGGGGATTTCCGCCGACGTAGTTTCGGCTATGTTTGTTTCTAGAGAAGGATGTAGAACATAGAGACCGTTCTCCAGTTCCCCATATGCGATGAACTTATTGTTTCTTTTAATAGTAATTGTATTACTGAAAAAGACAGAATATCCATCCGCACATAGTTTTGAGACAGAAATCAAATTTCTTCTTAAATTTTGCACAAAAAGGCAATCTTTAAGTACAATAAATCCTTCTCTAAATTTTAATTCTACGGTGCCTATTGCCGTAGCTGCAACGCTTGCAGAAGTCCCCAAGTAGAGCATTACTTCTCCATCATTCAGCCTTCTGCTTACCTTGAACCCCTGCAGTGAGTTACATGCATGAGTTGAAGCCCCAGAGTCAATACACCAGGACGCAGAAGTCACCAATAAGTGGTTTCTATGACACAAGATTCGAAATTACCTTTCTTGGATTCCAGGTACTGAGGACAGTTCCTCTTCCAGTGGCCGGTTTGTTTGCAGAAGTGACATGCATCGGCTGTCCTGTCCTTCTTCTGCTTCTTGGGCTTGGTAGTCTTTTTCTGAGGCTTCTTTGCCTTCCTCTTTTTCTTGCCCGTTTTGTTTGCTTCAACAAGCATCACCACAGGCTCATCCTTCTTAAGTAAGTCCTCGGCTCTTTGCAACATGTTGCTCAGCTCCTGGACGCTGACATTCAGCTTGTTCATATTGTAATTCAATATGAACCCATTGAAGGAGGAGGGTAAGGAGTTCAGAATGGCATCCACTTGAGTTCCAAGATCAAGCCCGGATCCAAGGGCTTCCAGCTCGTTAATGTAACCCATCATCCAAACACAATGGTCGTGAACTTTCTGCCCCTTGGACATCTGAGCGGTCATGAACATTTTCAAGACCTTCTGCCGAGTAGAACGGTTCTGCTCTTCGTACATTGTTTTCAGACTGTCCAATATGTCCTTAGCGAGTTCGATCTAATCGAACTGCCTCTGTATTGAGTTGTCCAAAGAAGCAACGACATAGCAGCGGGCTAGGGAGCTTTTATCCTCCCATTCTTGGAATTCTCTCCTACGGGCTTCAGAAGCCCTATCACCCGGACGTTCCGGGGCAGGAGACTTTACTACCTTGTCCAATTTTTCAGATGTTAAAACCAGCATTAGGTTACGGTACCAGTCGGCATAGTTTGGGCCTTTAAGCTTGTTGTCGTCAAGAAGCTTTGCAAATTGTCCGTTTGCCATTTTCTGATAAAACAGCAAATATCAGTCCACAATTTTATCTGATTCATGTTCAAGTCATAGATATGGAGTTTTAATCTATGTTCCATTTCCATTTATTCGTCTCTGAGATTTCCCTCCTTCTCAGGGACGGAGACAGCGACTTGTCTCTGGAAATGTGGGAAATCACATTGGGTGCATGGAGCCAACTGTTTCAGCTGCAAAACCCCACCACCTTTCTGTGAAGGATCACATCCACTCATCATATGAGTTTTCCCTTTGGCCTCTGCCAGACAAGGTTCAGAGCCGTTTTCAGGTAAACCTTTCTGTCCAGTGAGTGCTTATCCATCATATTCGTGAACGCCAAGGTACCGTGAGAGAGTTCCCATTTTCTGGTGAAGCCCCTCCCACATCGGTCTATGACGCCCCTATCATCTTATGAAACACTTAGACAGGCCCAACAGCAAATGGATAGCCCATTTTCTGGTGCATTTCCTCATTACTGAAGGACCCATCCTCATGCTAATGATGGAAGGCCTTTAGAGAGTTCATCATATGAACCTCCCTATCACATGCACTCATATTTACTAGAGGGAACAAGAATTACGCCCTAGTTAATTTTAGGTTAAACCAGAGTGGCTCCCAATGACTTTCATAAAGCCAGATTTTGGTGGGCCTAAATCGGCTAGGGTTCCACACGTAACCTCTTCAGGAGGTGTGGGGCACACCATTGAGGGAGGTCATCGAATGACCAGTAGGGGCACCGTGGCAATGATGTGCATTCAGCCATGGTGAGCGCAAGAGCCACTGTCGAATCTGCATGGGCAAGCACTTATGGCCCATGAACGTAGCACATCACACGCATCCATACATCACATGCAGGGAGGAATTGATCCAATCAATTAATTATCTGTAATAGCCCATTTGAAGCCCATATATGGGCTGAATCAGGGTTACCCAGTTCGGCCCATATAGCTTGTTCCTTTGAAGTGGGCTTTTGGCAGTTTTAACGGTTTAAAACTGGGCCTTACAGGTTGGGCCGAATTAACCATTTAATTAAACATCAATCCTTAGGCCCATTTGTGGGAAAATTAGGGCTGACTTTCAGCCTTAAATAAACCCTAGATTCGGTCCAAACAATTTGAACCAATCTTGGTTCGAATGGGTCTAGGGTTTGATCTTTTAATTAAATCTCTAATTCAAGAAAATAATCTGAAATTAAAGAACTGATGAAAGAAAACAAGAATCAGTTAATCCAGGGCTGTTCATACAATCCATCCTGCAAAACAGATGTTAGATCACAGAATGCAGTTTCATAAACTGCAAATCGCAGGTAGGGAATGTCCCATCTACGAAATCTCCTTCCTTGCGCTGCCATCTTCGATCCAAAAATAAATTAAATAGGAAACCTAATTTCTATTATAATTACATCAGATCGAATACCTAATACATTGAGTCTAAAAATAAAAAAAATTTATTTACAGACCAAATGTAATGAACAAATCAAGAAACTGCAAATCTTTGCAGGTTCCCTGCGCAAACCAAGAATTCGATCTCCTCTTGTACGAACAGCCCATAAATCAAGAAAATCATAAAGAACTATTCTAAACAATAATCAGATTTATATAAAATTAATTTCAGATTATTTGCCCATTAAATTTTGGAAAAAAAATTTCCAAAACCCATATCTGCGCAAATCGGGTAGAACACCTTCTGCCCATTTGCGCAGGTTCAGATCTGAGTTAAATTGATCCAAGATTTGAACCATGGCTCTGATACCACTGAAGGGATGGGATATCCATCACATGGACGCCCAAATCTTGCGGAATGGATGGGGCGAATTTCAAAAAATTTCTCCCATCTTTGCAGGGAATCGAATTCCCTATTTCAGAAAACATATTTTAAGGATCAATCTTGAATCAAGAACCAAATAAGATCTGAACCAAAAGAAGTAGAAGGGAGGATATACCTGATACAGAGAATCAATATCTCCCAATGGAGGTGTTCACGCCCAAGGAAGGAACCAAAATCTGCTCCCACTGAAGATGGCGCAGTGTAGAATGGAGCAGAATCAGCAACGTTCTTCCAAAAGAACTTGACCCTTCGCAAGAATCGACTGGATGGCTTCTGGGTACAGCTCCAAACAATCTTTTCCCCAAAAGATTGAGATCAAGATCAAATCTTGATTTCTCCCTATAGCTGGAGATCGAACTGGAAGGAATGGCAGTGACAGGAAGGAGGCGGCAGAAGAGAATTCGCTATGTGCAGGAAATCTCTCTTTCTCTCTTTATTTGCTCTAAAGAGAAGATATGTTGTGAATCAAAATCTGTGTGTCCTAAAGGCTGCCGCCCCCTTCTTCTTTTATAATCTTAAAGGGATAAGCTCCTAATCAGATTAGGAGTTGCTAATCCAAATCATATTTGGGTTAGAAGTCCCTTTAAGTGATAAGGGATAATCCTTATCTTATCTGCAGATCAAATCAGCCATCTCCTAATCTAATTAGGAGGTTTCCAGATCTAAATCTCATTTAGATCTTAGACTCTCTAAGTGGATAGGGTCTAGGCCCAATCCTATCAGGTGATCCATCTCAGAATTCGCCCCCTTTTAATTGACTGATCAAATCAGCCCAGTTCGAAATGGGCTTAAGACCCATTTAATGTTATGTACTCAAAAAACCTTCCAGATTGCTGCCCAGTTGGGCTTCCTTGTATGGCGTGGGACCCAAACATTGATCTACACATCAGCCACATGGGTTCAGCCCATCCTTTAATATAAGGCTTGGCCGAACACACTGTTATGGATAGTGCACCCCCTGAAACCCATCTTATGGGCTCTATGGGCCCATCACTTACCCTAAGTGGTCCCTGGGCCAAGCCACCTTGTAACAACCAGGGACTGTGGGCAGATGCAAGATTAGCCCATCAGGTATTATCCTCAATGGTCTTACACTTAACCTCTCAGCCCATAATGATCACACACTGCCCGACAAGAGAGGACCTCTCCCTCGGCTGCAAGGAACAGTGTTGCACTCTCTACTTATATGGATCCCGGGAATTAAAACCTTTTTTAAACAATTTAGAAACCATAATATATATACTTTTATATCATATTTAAAATATACTTTGCAAAAACAAATCTCAACGGTTGAAATCGGCTGCCGGCAGTCTTGGTTTCCATTAGAGAGAGTGCATCCCCGATCATTACCTTTGTCCGACAAAGGGGCTGATCCTTTCACTATGATCACCCACTCAGATGAATTCTTGGACTGTCCCAACATACCCAGGTTTTGACCCTTCCTAGGATCTCACTGATTGGTACATCAAAGACAGCCCAATCCGACATCTAGTGTAGCATCATAATCGAGTCTAGGGGTCAGGTGTAACTTTCCAGTTTTGCCCATCTATCTCCAAGGTCCAGGGCAATACTGGAAATCTGGTCCAGTTCAAAGATTCTTTTAATCCTACACTGTATGTGCCTAGGGTCTCACCCTGGCAGCTGAGACAGGCCACCCCAACCGACTTGGTGGCACTACAGTGTCAGCCTTGTCAGGATATGTCTCCCCAAACCGATCCACTGGCTGTGAACATTCTAAACTAACACGAGTCTCATTAAGTGTCCAGTTTAAGGGTATTACACAGAAACATACCAAGAGAACATGAATCAAATATGCACTTTTATTTATTAAAATAAACTCATAAAGTACATCATTATTGGTTGAAGCTAAGGGCATACAAAACTGTCTAACAGAATGGACAAAGGAGCATCCTTACAAAAAGGATATCTCCCTTGAACAGTGTGCAAGCCATACGGTCAAAGAGAGATGAAGAAAATGGACAAAGGAGAATCCTTACAAAAGGATATCCTTAACTTTGTTGTTAGTGGCTTTTTTATTTTATTTTTTCGATTAAATTACTTTCTCTGAAACTCCTTGATTTCTTATAATAAAATTATTCTTTCTTAAATTTTACATTTGTATCCTCATTTTGTTATTATTATTAATATCCATATACACTTCCATCAACTTACTCCCTGATACGTAACTTAGGAGAACTCACCCCTAAAAGCTAGCTGTTAGAGGGAGGGAATCCAAGCACATATATATCCCACAACAGAATCCCATTCTATCAATGTAGGATACCTCACATTAGCATTTCATACTACCAACATAGGACAAATGAATCGTAACGTCCCACCACACTTCCGCTGCGCCCACCTCCATACGACTAAAGCTATCTTGGAGTCCTCCAAGTCCAGCTTCTAAGCTCTCAGTTCGCTCCAAGTCCAGCTTCTAAGCTCTCAGTCCACCTCCATACGCCACGTCACGCTTTGCATGGGCCATAAATGGAACATTAATCAACGTATTTGGGATTCCTCATGGGTGTTCTCAGCGACCTTCGTGGCTTATCAATACCTCCCCCTTTTGCTAGAACCTTGTCCTCAAGGTTCATGAATCTGTCCTTTATTTCTTGTGTGTTCTCCCATGTGGCGTCCTCTAGTGGAAGTTGTCTCCATTTGATCAAGCTTTCCTCTATAATTTTAGACCCCTTCTTGATCCAACGGGTATCCAGTATTTCCTCCGGTTCAATAGTCACATCACCATCTTCAGTCAGTGGGGTATTTTGTTACTGGCAGCAATTATGTCTCCCCATTGTATCTTGAGAAGGGACACATGGAATACCGGGTGAATGTGTGAACCTTCAGGAAGCTTGAGTTTGTAGACCATCTTCCCAAGTTTTTCTTCAATTTGATAGGGTCCGTAGAATTTACACGCAAGCTTTTGATAGGCACGTTTAAACACAGAATGTTGACGATAAGGATGAAGTTTCAGAAACACAAAATTGCCCACTTGATATTCAACGTCCCGTCATTTGGAATCTACAAGTTGCTTCATCCGATTGTTTGCTGTATGCAAATTCTCCTTGAGCTATCTTAACAAGGCATCTCGAGAGGCTAAGCTACGGTCCACTTCATTTATCGAACAAGAACCTTCATCGTAATGTGGGATCAGCGGTGGAGGCCTTCCATATAGAGCTTGGAAGGGGGTCATTCCGGTAGATGCATGATAGGTAGTATTGTACTAGAATTCAGCCCATGGGAGGAAGGATTGCCATTTACGGGGCTGCTGGTACACAAAGCACCGGAGGTATTGTTCAAGACAACGATTGACCACCTCTGTTTGTCCATCCGTTTGTGGATGGTATGCAGAACTCATCTTCAATTGTGTGCCTGATAATTTGAAGAACTCTTGCCAAAAATGACTGATGAATGCCAGGTCTCGAACGCTTATGATGGATCACGGCATACCATGCATTTTCACAACCCTTCAGTGAATCTTTCGGCCACCACTTTTGTTGTATACGGGTGGGCGAGAGCCAAAAAGTGTGCTGATTTGCTCAATCTGTCAACCACAACAAGAATTGAATTCTTACCATTAAAAGGTGGAAGGCCATCGATGAAGTCCATAGTGACATCATCCCATACTTGGTAAGGGATTGGAAGTGGTTGTAGGAGTCCGACAGGTGACAAGGTCTCACTTTTAGCGCATTGGCATACTTCACAAGAAACAACATAATTTTTCACTGCTTGGTGCATTGATGGCCAATAAAATTGTTGCGCTAGTCTCTTGTATGTCCGTAGTACGCCCGAATGTTCGCCCATTGGAGAGTCGTGGTATTGTCGCAAGAGTTGTCGCAAGAGTTGTAGCAAACTAACCCATTGCGCCAGCTGTAAGGAATGCTCAGGTTCTTGGTCGCTTGTTGGCTAATTCTTTTCATGTAAGGGTTGTCACTAGCTTCGGCTTTGATTGTATCCCATAATGAAGTTTGAGACACAAACAAGGCATCAAGACTAGGGTTGACAGCTACCCGTGATAGTGCATCAGCTGCATTGTTCTCCCGGCCTGGCTTGTATTGGATCTCATAATCGTAGCCAAGTAGTTTAGTTACCCATTTTTGTGGCTTGGGTGTGGCTATTCGTTGCTCCAGCAAGTATTTGAGATTGCGCTGATATGTTTGGATGTAGAATTTCCGGCCTAGCAAACATGGTCTCCATGTCTGAACGGCGTGAATGATTGCTAGCATTTCTTTTGCATAAACCGACCATGAACGTTTGGTGGCGCCCAAGGCGCGACTCATAAACGCAATAGGCCTTCCTTGTTGTGACAGAACTGCCCCTATGCCGTCCCCCGAAGCATCTGACTCAATGATAAATGGCTCATTGAAGTTCGGCATTGCGAGTGTTGGGGTAGTGGTCACAGCTTTCTTGAGTTCCTGGAAGGCATTTTCTACCTCATCTGGCCACCCGAACTGCCCCTTTTTTAGGAGATTGGTGAGAGGACGTGCTATGATGCCATAGTTACGGACAAATTTTCGGTAATAACCTGTAAGTCCTAGAAACCCACGCAATTCAGAGATATTAGTAGGCTTAGGCCAATTCAGCATAGTTTGGATTTTGCCTTGATCCACCTTAACCCCTTTTGGAGTTACAATATGGCCTAAGTATTCCCACTCTTGTACCCCGAAGGTTTGCTGATTTTGACAAAAAATTGATGCTGCCTTAGTATTTCCAAAGCCTTTTGAACATGTTCAAGGTGCATGTTCTAGTTGGGGCTATAGATCAAAATGTTATCAAAGAAGACAAGCATAAATTTACGGAGGTACGGGCGAAATATTGAATTCGTGATTGCTTGAAATGTAGATGGAGCATTACAGAGACCAAAGGGCATAACTAAGTATTCATAGTGGCCATTATGAGTGCAAAAAGCAGATTTATGAATATCTAGGGGATGCACTCGAACTTGGTGGTATCCTGCCCGTAAGTCCAGTTTAGTGAAATAAGTAGCTCCATGGAGCTCATCAAGCATGTCATCTACTGTGGGAATTGGAAATCTATCTTTGATGATTACGGCATTAAGTGCTCTATAATCAGTGCAAAAACACCATGAACCATCCTTTTTTTAACCAACAAAACAGGAGATGAGAAAGGACTAGTGCTTAGATCTTATAAGCCCCAACTTTAACATATCATGAACTTGCTTTTCAATTTCGGCCTTTTGGAAATGGGCGTACCTGTATGGTCTCACATTGACGGGCTCGGTTCCTTCCTTTAGATTGATATGATGGTCGATTTCCCATGTGGGCGGTAGATGCGTCGATTCTTGGAACACATCTTCGAATTTCTCCAGTAGATGTTGCATCTCCGGTTGACATCCTTTGTTGTTGGCTCGGCGGCGGCTTGAAGGCAAATAGCAAACATTGAACTCCCTTTCCACATGTCTTTGGAGATAGCTTTGGCTGAAGCGGGTTGGATTGATTGCGCCCTTTCCCAGTTGTTCCAACCAATGGACACCTAAGACCAAATCCAGTCCCATTAGTCGTAAAGCGTATAAAGTGAGGATAAAAGGGATACCTTGAAGGAGAACTTGGACATTTTCGAATCTGCCTTGTCATTTCAACGACCTCCCGCTTGCCACCTTGACATTGAATGGTTCAGTTGGTACAACGGGCAGTCACAGCATATTGGTCACTCTTTCACTAATGAAGTTATGAGTAGAGCCGCTATCAATTAATACAACCACCTCATAGGGACCAATTTTTGCCATTACCCGCATGGTTTTATAGGCTGTCCATCCGAAGAGTGCATGGAGTGAGATCTCGGGTTGTGGTTCCATTAGCCCGTCAGTTTCCTCCTCCTCTGACTGGTCGTTGTTGCCTTCTAATAGTAGAAGTTGTGGTCCTTTACACCGGAGAGTCGGTGTAAACTTCTCATTACAGTTGAAGCATAGCCCTTGCGCCCTCCATTTCTGCATCTCGTCCCATGTGAGACTCTTCATAGGTAGAGTCGTCTTGAACTTCATTGGGGAAGGGAAGTCAGCGATGGGTCGGTTGAAAGACCGAGTGGCTTTCCATTGGTGCATCAGCTGCTCGTCTCTCATCCATGCAAGGCTGATAGCTTCTTTCAGCGACCTTGGTTTGAACATTCGGATGCTTTCATCTATGTCGGGCTTGAAACCTCCCATGAACGTCCCGACTAAGGCTTTTTGTCCAACCGTGCACCCAGTTACCCAGCCGCTTGAACTCTTTTTGATAGTCACGTAAGGAACCTACCTGTTGGATTTTTGACAATGCTTCGTCAAAGTCCTCACAGTCGGTAGGACCAAACCATGCCCAAAGTTCTTCTTGAAACATCTCCCATGTCACCTCTTTGCCTTCTTCCTTATAGGATCTGTGCAACCATTGCCACCATTGGTTAGCCTCACCTTCCAAATGGAAGGAGGTCAAGTACACCTTGTGGGATTGAAAGGCGCCTTGATATTCAAAAAATTGGTCCACTCTAGTGAACCATTCAGTGGGGTCATCTCCGGCAAATCGAGGAAACTCCAACTTGGCTAATTTGGAAGAGAACAGCTGTCGTCCGACTTCGGAGTTGTCTCGGGATTCTTCTCTCACGTTGTGAGAACGTCCCATAGGAGAGTTTGCCTTAAGGTCGAAGCTGTTGTTAGTCGATGCAGCTCGGTTGGAGAGTAGGGCTTCCGATAATTTGTTGATGGCATCTTCCAACTGATGAAACTTATCAGATACGCCCACCTCCATACGACTAAAGCTATCTTGGAGTCCTCCAAGTCCATCTTCTAAGCTCTCAATTCGCTCCTTGTTAGTAGCCATGGTGCCTAGCTTGGATACCAAATGTTAGGTCCCAGTCAAAGCTAGAATTAAGGAAAAGTATTCTGCTTAGGGTGAGAACAAACCACCAGATTTTATTGAACTTTTCAACTTTCCTCCCATGCTGGTTGGGGAGTGTTTAAATACAAGAAAATTCTCAATTTCCTTCCACTAACTAAGCCACTGATTAAGGGATTATGTTCTCTATTAGCTAGCTTATCCCTAAGTCATAGGAACATAAACACTTAACCACTAACAACCAGTCCTAGTCTTAAACTTAACCACTAGCAACCAGGCCTAATCTTAAGTAATAACTGTTTAACCACATTGACCACTTCCTAAGGAGCCAACCCTTGACTTTATTGACCTATTACTATGCACTGATAATAAGGAAATAGAACATAATTAACTGATAAGAAAATGAAGCAGCCCTAATGCCACATCACGCCTTGCATGGGCCATGCATGGAACATTAATCAACGTATTTGGGATTCCTCATGGGTGTTCTCAGCGACCTTCGTGGCTTATCACTCCCCTTGACACCCCTTTTAACTATGATAGAACAAGGTCCTTCCACTACTATTGACCACTAGCTTTAGTAAATTTGAAATAAATTAGGGATATCTTGACTAGAAAAGGATTATCAGGGGCTCTAGATTTCTCCACTCAGCTTTTGGTGCTTATGCCAGCAAACCCCCTAGAGGCTCCCCTATCTATTTGAAGGAGGTCCAATGCCAAAAATCTTCACTCACCATTTAAGATATCTTTCAAAATTTTCAATTTCATCTAATGCCCGATAGGTTTAGCTGAATGAAATAGTTGTTCATTAATATTAATTTAAAAATTAGAACCACTAATAATAATACTCTACAGTAATCATAAAATACATGGGGCACATAATCATTCAACTTTTAACTATGGGCCCCATGTAATTTTTCACTAGCGTGAAGTGTTATCATCGGTTCCACTGCCCACTACATGGCTAATGCCTTTAGCTAATTGAAATTCGTCAAAACTAGAGACCATGGCAACAAAGAAAGTTTCCTACCGTTGAGCTACAGTGGATTAAGATTAAGCACCCTCATGGCTTTCAGCTCAGATTCAAAGACTAAAAGTCAATGTCGCACTTAAACTTTTTTGGTCACCGAAGGCAAGTGTCTTCTCCATGTCACCTTACTCCAACGACTTAGTTCAAAAGAAAGATGCGGACCCTCGATTTTTTTTGACATTGTAACCATGCTTCCTGTTTTGATACATTGACCCTCGGTGATCACTAAATTAGAGCTACAAATCACCTTATTTACTAACCCTATGTGAACACCTTGTTTGTAATGAATTGATCTTCTTACGTCCCATTTGTGTTGGATTTTAATTTATTATAGGCTAAAACCAATGGAATTTGATTGATGAATTATATGATAAATACATCTGCAAATATATTTTGGAAAATAGTTTTTTTTCTTATTAATAATCAATTTTTAACTTGTTCCACATTGGAAATTTACTAAACGTGTTTTAAGGTTTTAAGTAAGAGATTATTTACATTTTATAGAAATATAAGAGGAGAATATGGAGGCTTGCTACTACGCAACGCGTTCATACATGTGTGGTGCATTTTTGGAGACTCTTCAAAAATTATTTAAGGAGTGTCAATTAAGTAAATTAACACAAGTTTTCGAAAATCACTCATGTCTCTCTTAATTTGATCTGTTACTGTCTCATATAAGGTTTCTTCAGAAACTTTTCAACTTTGTTGGTTGGAGATTCTAACACAAAGCTCTATTGTATCCTAGAAACGGAATTGCCTGTAATCTAATAACAAACTCAGTAGAAATGACTAGGGGCATTAGCATTCTAAAGATAGTATCTTCAGACACACCTTAAAGCTTTTCCTCAAATTTTCAATAACCCCAATTCTGAATAATTTGTTTTTACAGTAAATTAATTATTGTGGTAAATGAATTTATTGCCGTACGATTTATTTTACTTCAGTATATTCATTTTAGTAAAGTATTCTCAAATATTCACATGTGTTCTATAAAATGTTTGATTGGAAGGGGCAATTTTAGTCCCACTTAGTATGGCCAATTTCCCCCCTCCAAGGAAAAATAACTTATTCACTTGGTGAATAGGTTTTTGGGCAGATTGCCAAAGAACTTATCAGAGCGACCCACACAACAAAAACTGAATACAAAAACTTTGATCAACTTTCTCATTGACCAATGCTCTCCCCCTCCCCCACCAAAAAAATAATAAAAAATTACCACCAAATGAAACAAGTCCCTCAAAGAAAATTAAAACCCTTTTGTGAATATTCATACATATCACCTGATTGATTTCCACATTTTAGCATACCCGTTGATTGGTCACAATTTTTTAGGATATCATTCATATGTTTCTTGTATCATGGTGAAACCAAAACCGGCGCCAATTAAAAGTTAGAAAAGAACGCTCATCAGATTCCCAAAACCAAACATAAAAGCGAAGCAGGTCACATATTTCTCCAAGACGTAGTAGCAATAGGTGGTGTCGTCTATGCAGTAACATAAGATGCCTACCCTTAGGTGTAAGGTAATTCACGTTGTTTCGGGCATCCCATAGGTGTGATACTTGCGACTGTAAGTCGTCCTGATCGGTCAAAACAACAATCCCACATTTACTAATATTGAGTGTGTTTGTGAAGTTGTAAACGCTATGAATCTGTATTTGAAAATCAGCGATACCCTTGGGTATCGTGGTCTGGCAGCATCCAAATCCACTGCATGGTAAGCCCATTATCACTTTGGTATCGTTCAAGCATTTTGAGGTGCAACCCACGTACAACTCTTTGCCATTGTAGTCATACAAAGTACCAGATGTGTCGCAACCGACGATGGTCAATCTGTTTCTGGTATCCGAGACCCTATATGCATTTGAAAAGCTAACCTTAGTGATGAAGGAAGATTTGGCCCGACCTCGCAAATCACGGCACGTGGCAAAAAAGCAAGTAACTCGGCACTTAAAACAGCGTACCGAGGGTACAAACGCCAAAGGGAAGAGACCAGCGGTCCGAACTCCCTAGCAAGGTGCCCGAACTCCCTACTTCGTGGTTGAACTCCCTGCAAGGTGCCCGAACTCCCTACTTAGAGCTCGAACTCCCTACGAGGAGCCCGAACTCCCGCTTTGGCCCCGGGTCACACAAAAGTAGAGACCCGAACTGGCCCGTCTTATGACAGTTCGGGGCCCCCCCTTATCCGAACTCAAGACTTCGCCTCACGCGCCGCTCCAGGTACTTCGCTTCCGGAGCATTGAACTGGACGAACCACGCCGTACCTGACACCGAAGGAGTCCGTATCCAGGGGCGGCGTACCCGACTGACTTGGGATCTGACGCTTGACGGCCGCATTTCAAACGGCCACCTGCCACCGTCACCTGTCACCGCTACCTCCAGTTACAGAGACGACTCCGACAAAAGGAGCAGTGACGGTTTTGCCCCAGCAGAGGCGATGACACCCGAACTGGCAGAAGCACGGAAATACTCATTCCCGACCTGACAGGAGTCTAGGAGTGAGTGCGCGAGGTGGTTATAAAAGGCTCTCCACCCCCAAAGAGGAGGTATGAAAACTTTGCGCTATCTGGTTTATCTTGCCTTTGAAGGAATCTAACTTAATTTTCGGAGCCTTTACACCGGGTTCTTCCCGGAGCTTCCTCATCTTCTCCGTTTCAGGTTCCCCGCTACTCAGTTTAGAGGCAAGGTCGTTGACAGCTAGGACCGGCCGGATTGCGCTTCATCAATTGGCGTCGTCTGTGAGAAACGCTTCAAAAAAGCCTCCCTCCAAACTCTCATATCCCTTTTTTCTTCTTCAAAAAACCCAACACTCATGGCCTCTTCCAGCAACGCCAGACGTGGCACAGAGACAAACACCACCGGGGAACAACTTCAAGTTCCCGTGGTGTGCGTTGGACAGTTCACCATCCCCCTTTCGGTGGATGGAATCCCCAGTTTGAATGTGCCACAAGCGGTGGCGCCCGTAAACCTTCCTACCACGAGCATCCCCTTTCCTCCCCCTATTGAGACAACCTTTACTGAACCGACTGCCATCCCCCTGGCAGCCAGCCAAAACCGGTTGGACGACCTGATGCAGTGCATGCGGGCAATGCAAGCCCAAATGCAACAGTTCCAGCAACACCAGCTTCACTAGCACCAAGTGCTGCACAACATCTCCCAGTATCACTATCAACAGTAGTTCCCTCAACTGCCACTGAACCAACCACTACTTCCACCTCGCCACCCTGCTCCGAGGCCGGCCAAGACCTCCCCGCAGGATGGACGCCCCCACCAAGGAAAGGCCTCCAGGCCCCAGAACCCCCCTAATAGCCAGGCCTCGTCCCCAGGCCAAAGAGAGAAAAAAATCATCCCCGCCTCGCAGCTCACAAGCAGGTCGGGAACCTCGCCCGCGAGATCGACACCTCGGCGCTCCAAGCCTGAGTTCCCACTCACGGAAAATCGATTCGGTGCACTGGCAGCAGCAGATTACCAGCATTTCGGGCCCATCGAGCTCGGCAACACGGAGGCCAGCAGCGCCAGTACGCCCACCCAACAGCGAAGGCGCCGGCGAAGTCGCCAAACCGCCACCCGTGTCTTGCCAGAGCTCAGAGGCAAAGAAGAGACGAGCTCGGACGAGGTAGGGGTTGCCCCGATTCTCTCAGTTCCTTCCCCCCTCGCATTAGAACTCTTGGTGGTCCCCTTGCCTAGAGATTTCAAGCTCCCACCTCTGGACAAGTATGACGGGTCCTTTGACCCCAACGACCACGTGGACGCTTTCCAGTCCCAAATGCACCTCGCTAGGGCCAACGAATCGTGCATGTGCGTGGCCTTCACCACCACCCTCAGAGGGGTAGCCCGCACTTGGTACAGGAACCTGGCCCCCGTGTCGATAAAGTGCTGGGCTCAGTTCATGCAGGTCTTCACCGCACACTTTGTCACCAGCAAATGGTGCCCCAGAATAGAGGAAAGCATCTTCGGAGTAGTCCAAAGGGAAGGAGAATCCATACGGGGCTACATCAAGCGATTCAATGAAGCATGCTTGCAGATACCGCGGTTGGACCCCGCGGTGCAGCTCGCGGCGGCAAAAAGAGGGGTAACGCACAAAGAATTCAAATGGCACATGGTAGCTAACCAGCCCGCAACCGTGGCCGAATTCCTCAAGGTCGCGGACAAGTTCATGAGGACAGAGGAAGAAATCAACCAACGAACCGAGGGCAGGAACGAGAAAAGAAAGAGGGAAGGCGAGCCCTCTAACCCAGTCGACCGGAAAAACCCGACACAAGAGCCGAAGCCGAACCAGTCGTTCCGAGCTCCCCTAGCAGTTCGGACGGATTACACGCCACTGAACACAAGGCGAACCGAGATCTTAATGACGATCAAGGACGCCCCATACGTGAAGTGGCCACCTTGCCTAAAGGGAAATCCGAATGAAAGAAATAAGAATTTGTATTGTAGTTTCCATAGAGACCATGGGCATAGCACCGAGCAGTGTAATAATCTCCGGGACGAGATAGAGGGGCTCATCCGTCGCGGATACTTGAGAAACTTTGTACAGCACAACAATAATAACAATAAGGTAGGTCAGCCAGGGGAACACGAAAAGGATGCCCCCGAATCTAGCAGTAGACCTGCCGAACCATTGCAGCGACAGCCTCCGGAAGAGAGGCCAGTTTGGGGAATCATCCATGTAATTGTGGGAGGTTCGGTGGTAGCAGGATGTACCTCGGCAGCAGCCCGGACTTCAGTTCGCGAAGCGGCCCTCGAGGAACGGAACCCCCCGAAGAGACCAAAGACCGAAGAACCAATCTTCTTCATGGAGGATGATGCCCGAGGGGTCCACTACCCCCACGATGACGCGCTTGTCATTAAACTAAGGATCAGCGACTTCGGTTACGGACCCAGCTCGCACACTCCAGATCAGTGCTTCCATCGGGGAGCCCCTACGAACCGAACTGGTGATTTTTTACTTCAAAATTTAGATATTTTTGCATGGTCCGCGGCCGATATGCCCAGTATTAACCCTGGCCTTATAACTCACAAACTTAACACTGACCCTGTAGTCAGACCCGTTAGACAGAAGAAACGCAACTTAGCCCCAGAGCGCTGGAGGGCGGTCGACGAGGAGGTCGTGAAGCTCCTCGCAGTAGACTTCATAAGGGAAGTCCATTACCCGAGCTGGGTGGCCAACCCTGTGTTGGTAAAAAAGGCGAACGGCAAGTGGCGCATGTGCGTCGACTACACCGACCTGAACCGAACTTGCCCGAAAGATTGCTTCCCCCTCCCCAGAATTGACCGCCTAGTGGACGCGACCTCGGGACACGAGTTGCTAAGCTTCCTGGACTCCTACTCAGGCTACAACCAAATCCGGATGGACTAGTCCGATGAGGAAAAAACCAGCTTCATAACCGAGTTTGGCCTGTACTGCTACAATGTCATGCCCTTCGGATTAAAAAATGTCGGGGCGACCTTCCAAAGATTTGTAAATAGGCTGTTTCGGCCCCTGATTGGCATGAAGATAGAGTGTTATGTAGACGACATGGTCGTCAAGACACAGTTTTCACAAGAATTAATACAAGACTTAGATTCGGTCTTCCAAATCCTACATCAGTTTAGCATGAAATTGAACCCCAACAAATGTGTCTTTGGCGTCACCTTGGGCAAATTCCTAGGCTACATTGTCAATCGGCACGGTATTGAGGCCAATCCGGACAAGATAAAAGCCATCCTAGATATGAGACCACCTCGGAAAGTAAAAGAAGTTCAGAGGCTAAACGGCCGCATAGCCGTTCTGAGCCGCTTCATGTCCAAATCAGCAGACCGCTGCCTACCTTTCTTCAAAGCAATCAAAGGCAAAGGGTTCGAGTGGACCCAAGACTGCCAGCTCGCGTTTGACGAGCTAAAAGGTTACCTCGCCAGTGTGCCAACCTTAGCCCGGCCCGAGGAAGGCGAGGTCTTAGAACTGTACCTCTCGGCAAGCAACGAGGTGGTCAGTTCGGTACTAATAAAAGAAACAGACCGGGTCCAGCGACCCATATATTATGTTAGTCAAATTTTGCAGGGAGCAGAGACAAGGTACCCACAGATAGAAAAGCTAGCATACGCACTGGTGATAGCAGCTCGGAAACTCCGCCCGTACTTCCAGGCTCACACCGTCATCGTCCTGACCGACAAACCTCTTAGACAAGTTTTACTCAAACCCGAGGTTTCTGGTCGACTAACGAAGTGGGCCATCGAACTCAGCGAGTACGACCTCCAATACAAGCCAAGGACTGCTATTAAGGCCCAAGCCTTGGCAGATTTTATCACCGAATGCACGTTTAGCCTCGAAGCCCCTGGGCCGGTCGAGCCCGAGATCCCCAGTTCGGGCGAGCTCGGAGCTCCCAAGTCAATCGAGTCTGAACCCCGTAAAGTAGCAGCCAGTATAGCATCTCTCCTGGTTAGACCAAGCGCGAACTGGGATGAGGAGCCCTGGATCCTTCACGTAGATGGCTCCTCGAACCAGTAGGGCAGCGGGGCTGGAATAGTGCTATGTGGCCCGAGTGGAACAAAGTTGGAATACGCACTACTCTTTGAGTTTGCGGCATCCAACAATGAGGCATTGATAGCCGGGCTGAACCTAGCGCACAAGGTCGGAGCAAAGCACGTAGTTATTTGCAGTGATTCCCAGCTCGTGGTCAACCAAGTTACAGTCGAATACGAAGCACGCGAGCTCACTATGATTGCATACTTGGCAAAAGTAAAGGAGGCTCTGCTCGACTTCCAGTCACACTTCATCAAGCAAATCCCGAGGTCAGAGAACACTGAGGCCGACGCCCTGTCCCGACTAGCCAGCATGAGTCACAACGCCATGAGAACCGTCTACATAGAGGACTTACCTCGGCCCAGTATTCTCAGTGGGGCAGAAGAGGTCGCTCCCGTCTCTGAAGCAGAGCCGAGCTGGATCGACCCATTCGCGAGCTTCCTGCTAGACGGAACCCTCCCTGCGGACCGCAATGCAGCCAAGAGGGTGCAGCGCCAGGTAGCCAAATAAGTCATAATAGACGAACGGTTGTACCGACGATCCTACACGCTCCCCTACCTGCGATGCTTGCGACCGGCTGAAGCCGACCTCGTACTCCGTGACACTCATGAAGGCTTGTGCGACGGACACCTGGGGGGCAGAGCCCTCGCCCAAAAAGCACTTCGACAATGATACTACTGGCCAACGATGAAGACAGAGGCCGTCGAGCTCGTCAGAAAATGCGATAAGTGTTAGAAGCATGCCAATATCCACCATCAGCCTGCTGCCGACCTCAAGTACCTCACCAGTCCATGGCCCTTCGCCCAATGGGGCATCGACCTTCTGGGGCCATTCCCACCAGCGACAAGCGGGAGAAAATTCTTAGTGGTGGCAGTAGATTACTTCACAAAGTGGATAAAAGCTGAACCTCTGGCAACAGTCACAGCCCGAAACATACAGAACTTCTTTTGGAAGAACATAGTATGTCGCTTCGGGCTACCTCGGGTACTGATCTCCGACAACGGCAAACAGTTCGAGGATATCAAGTTTCAAGAATGGTGCCAAAGTATGGGAATTAGTCAGAACTTCACGTCGGTCGCACACCCGCAGACAAATGGCCAAACAGAAGTAATGAACAGAGCCATCCTCCGCGGACTGAAAGCACGACTAGACCGAGCTAAAGGGTTGTGGGTGGATGAGCTACCAAGTGTTCTATGGGCTCACCGAACCACGGAAAAAACCGCCACAGAAGAGACCCCTTTTAACCTCACCTACGGCACCGAGGCGGTAATCCCAGCGGAAATCGAAGTACCTACACTGCGACTAGAAGCATACGACGAGCAGACAAACGAAGACGAGTTACGCACCAACCTCGACCTACTGGACGAGGTGAGAGACCTTGCGCACATCCGAACTGTGGCCTACCAGCAAAAGGTAGCTCGGTACTATAACGCGCGAGTAAAGAAGAGGAAATTCCGCATCGGCGACCTGGTTCTTCGTAAGGTCATGGTACCCGAACCCAGCGTAGGAAAACTCGGACCGAATTGGGAAGGACCCTACCGAGTAAAGAAAGCACTCGGGGGGGCATACGAGCTCGAAACCCTAGAGGGAAAACAAGTACCCCGAGCATGGAACATTGTCAACCTAAGGCGATACTACCTATAGACCGCCAAGAATACTGGATAAAATCACCACCAAGGCCTACGGGCTAGAATGTCGAGCTAACGAAGGAATCTCAGCACAAGCAAGCAAAGAAAACAGGCCGCGCAAGTGCGGTAACCCAGGCAGAAAACAGACCAGACGTACAGTCAGTTCGGCAAATACGTTTAGTTCGGCAAATACGCTCAGCTCGGGAGAAAGAATAACCAGCACTTAAACAAGTGATTCCATTCCAAAAGTAGGGTAGTGCAAAAAAAGAAAAAAAAAATTTACAAGCCATGAGCTATTTCTTCATCATCAGAAGGCACTTCGACAAAACCCGAAGGCCCCGCCTCGCCCTCGGAGTCTGGCTCGGCGTCAGCAGCATTAGCCATCTCCTGAGTTATGCGCGAAGTGGATATGGCGCTAACATAGAACTCGGGGTATGTATTCCGGATCATCCACTGGCTTAGCTTAAAACCCCTCCTATATGAATCCACCATCAGATCATCAAAACCCGGCGAAGCGATGTACTCATCGACGGCCTTCTTCTTGGCATCTTCGATACCTTGAGAAAAGATCTGCATCCTCTCCCGGATGTCCTCCTGAAGATACTTGACCTGATGCTGCAGATCCAGCCTCAAGTCCGCCATGTGCTTCACCACCACTCCCATGGCCTCGGCATCTCTCTGAGACCTCGCTTGCCTGATCCGGGAAAAGCGAGCAGTCTCTTCAGTAGCACGAGCAGCCTCCTCGGCAGCACGACGAGCCTCTTCAACAGCTCGTGCCTGCCTCGAGCTCCTCTCTACTTGAGCCGCCAAGGCGTGAATAGAAGAATTCACCTACCAAAAGAGACCGAATGATCAAAAGAACCAACGAAACAAAAGCTAAAGAGCTCTAAAAAAGGAGAACACTTACCACCATGGCATGGGTAACGGCACGGCAAGCCACTTGATGCAGAGGAAGATCAGTCCACACCGCGACCTCCTCGGGGAAGATAGCCTCCTTACTCTTTTGAAGAACATGGGTCGGCGTCAACACACTCCTGAAATCCCCCGGGGCCCCCGAGCCCGAGGGCCCAGCTCGCGTATGAGCAAACCCGGAGTAAGCAGGAGCACCAGAGTATGTAGGAGCCCCTGTGTATGTAGTCTCAGCATAGGAGCCCCCTGCCGGCTCCTGCATCGGAGGGACCATCGAGGGCTCCCTGGGCGGATCTTCTGGCTGGTATCCCCGCACCTCGGGCTCCGCATCCTGAGGCATCTCGGTGCGAGTTCGCTTGGCAACCCGCTTTCTCCTCTTCATACCTTGAAACAAGTGCCCACCCCGGGTCCCGCTTCCATGTTGGGACCTTATTGGGGAGCTCGTGTAAAAGCTTAAAGACCGGGCGAGGAGACAGGTAGTAAGCCCGCCTGTGCCCGGGGAGAGGACCCGCTGGCTTCTTAAGCATCAAGATTGAAGAAAAAATCTCCAAGTCCAACGGAAAGCTTTCATCGCAGAAAAGGGAGATTGTCCCCACCAAGTTTCGAATGGAATTCGGGTGAAGCTGGCCGACTATCACGCTGAAGTGGTTCAAGACTTCGACAAAGAGGGGGTGGAAAGGCAATCGCAGCCCCGCGGCGAGCTGCTCCTGGAATATCATGATCTCATCAGGACCGTGTTCCCAAGGAAAGCCACCCGAAGGTATGAAATAAGCATACTCCCCGGGCAAGTTATAGTAAGTAATGAGGGATTGGAGCCCCTCGGGCGACATGGTCGAAGGGCCGAACTTGTCTAACATCCGACCCCAGTGAGAGGTGGACGCCAAACTACCCGAAGCGCCACGGCCTACGGGCTCGAACTCTTCCTTGAGCTCTACCTCCGGCTCGCTATGGCTATCGGAGGATGCAGCTTGGTTCGTAGAACCTACATCAGACCCGCTGAAAGGACTATCTGAGCCATCCGAGCTAGACATTTGGAGTGATGAGATCCAGGAAAGTACTCACCCGGACAAAAGCTGTAGACCACAGGAGCTCGGACGAACGGAAGACCTTGAGCACGAACTGAAAATACCTGGACGCGAACTGGATGCAAGCTGAAACTCAGACGCGTTCTCGAGAGAAATACAAAAGTGACAACAACTGGGGTCCCCCCCCCCCCGCTATTTATGCTCACAGTGACCGAAAGGCAACGGCTTAGATCAAAGCCAATCCGACGGCCTACGGCCGCACTGACCGCACGTCCCCCGAGACCGAGACGTGATTGGCGCACGTCTTCCTGAAACTGACAGCGCCGGCGCACATCTTTTCGAAACTGACGGAACGCCAGCGCACGTCTCGTCAGGAAAAACGGCAGCGGCACGTCTTTTTCAAATTTGAAAAAACGCCCGCTGTCGCGCCCCCAAGTGGCGTGCTTTTTTTGAAATTTTGAAACAACACACGCGCCGCCACATCTATCAGCATTTAGACAGACCGACGCGCTTCCCGCATAAATGGACGCTCGAAGAAGCCCAAGAAACCCTGACAAACGCACCTCGCGCCGGCAGAACCAAGATTCAAAGTGCAGGACAAATCTACCTAACACCTTGCGAACTCCCGCGCCAGGGCAAGACCCTTAGCACGAGGAGTGGGGGGCAATTGATGAAGGAAGATTTGGCCCGACCTCGCAAATCACGGCACGTGGCAAAAAAGCAAGTAACTCGGCACTTAAAACAGCGTACCAAGGGTACAAACGCCAAAGGGAAGAGACCAGCGGTCTGAACTCCCTAGCAAGATGCCCGAACTCCCCACTTAGAGCTCGAACTCCCTGCAAGGAGCCCGAACTCCCTGCAAGGTGCCCGAACTCCCTACTTCGTGGTCGAACTCCCTGCAAGGTGCCCGAACTCCCTACTTAGAGCTCGAACTCCCTACGAGGAGCCCGAACTCCCCCTTTGGCCCCGGGTCACACAAAAGCAGAGACCCGAACTGGCCCGTCTTATGACAGTTCAGGGCCCCCCCTTATCCGAACTCAAGACTTCGCCTCACGCGCCGCTCCAGGTACTTCGCTTCCGGAGCATTGAACTGGACAAACCACGCCGTACCTGACACCGAAGGAGTCCGTATCCAGGGGCGGCGTACCCGACTGACTTGGGATCTGACGCTTGACGGCCGCATTTCAAACGGCCACCTGCCACCGTCACCTGTCACCGCTACCTCCAGTTACAGAGACGGCTCCGACAAAAGGAGCAGTGACGGTTCTGCCCCAGCAGAGGCGATGACGCCCGAACTGGCAGAAGCACGAAAATACTCATTCCCGACCTGACAGGAGTCTAGGAGTGAGTGCGCGAGGTGGTTATAAAAGGCTCTCCACCCCCAAAGAGGAGGTATGAAAAATTTTCGCTATCTGGTTTATCTTGCCTTTGAAGGAATCTAACTTAAGCTTCAGAACCTTTACACCGGATTCTCCCTGGAGCTTCCTCATCTTCTCCGTTTCAGGTTCCCCGCTACTCAGTTCAAAGGCAAGGTCATTGACAGGTAGGACCAGCCGGATTGCGCTTCATCACTTAGAGTCGTCATTCCCGTCCCAATTGTTGTCGGCGTCCATGTAACATTTGACAGCTCCAAGAACAGAGGTCGTCAGTTGGCCTTGCAGCGATATGTTCAAAACGGGTAAATTGTCGTGGAACAACAATTGAGTTTCACCGGTGGTGTTGCATATCAAATGAAAATCTTTGTTCAAGAAACACTTTGGATCATCGCCGATGCCAAACGGGTAAGGGATGCTGAGGTTTCCACATTTCTCCGGACAGTCCGGCTTTGTCAGAGACATTAATGTCGACGACCCTGCTGCTGCTGCGTTCATCGTCAGCAACCGTAGTAGGATGAAATGAAGCAACATGGGCCAAATCATGATCGGATGATAAATGCGTCGTCGGTAAAAGGAAGGAACAGAACGCTGTTGTGTACCTGGAATCATCATGACCCATGCCACTATAAATATAAGTAAGTACTAATCAAAACTTACTACGCTGAGCCGTTTAATCCGAAGTCAATGAACTATCAATATTTTTCCAAGTCCCTAACGTTAAGCTTACGGCGTGGAATATTAGTCAGAAGCCAAAAATAAAGCTTTCAACCCCAGGCACACGCAGACAAATGTCAGTGACTGTCGTTGCCTTGACTAAACGAGCATTAAAATGTTTTGTTTTCAACATTAAAACGTTTTGGGTGGAATCCAGATCTTACGCTTGCAAAATTTGTAACAGTTCATCTGCAATCTGCACCTAGTCCACATCTCCTTGTAGAACTTAATTGAAATTCTAAATATGCAACAAAAACTTAATTTGAAGGCAGACATTTTTTCTGTCTAAAAATATGCTCTCTGAGAAGAAAATTTTCCCGACTTCATTCATTATAAAGCAAAAATATAAGATCGAGATAGCGCTTCCAAACTAATGAGAAGTAAAATCCCAACTTTGATCGGTGGTATTGTGATGAAACACTTAAAGTCTCAATCTGAATTCACTGTTGATTTTGATTTTAGTCCTGTAGCGAGTTGGACTAAGTTGTAAGATAAAGGATTAGAGCACCTGGGGCGGTTAACTCAGCGAGGTCGCTCGTTTAATGATGGACGGATGCCAAGATTTTTATTTCCGCCAATAACCCCTTTGTTTCTATTATTAGATCAAGTTAACTTTAAGCCTTTAAACAAAAAATCTTCTTTGTTCTGCCGATAACTTCATCAATGACTAGGTTTAATCTTTAACATGAATTGTTCTCTGCTGATAACTTCATCTATAACTTATAGAAAACAACTTTGTTTTTAATGCATGAAACTATTTGTTTGTATCTCACCAATATATAAAGAAAAAGACAAGGGTAATATTTGGCTGGTTAACCTTATGTTGATGTGTTTCTTTCACATGTAGGGAGTTGTTAACGTATTGGATCTAAAACCATATTTCATCTTTTTTTTTTAATTTTTTTGCTTGATATTACACTGTTTTCAGGGTGAGACAGAGTTATTGGCGTAACAGAAATCAGAATGAAAAAATAGACAATAAAAAGTAAAAGCTAACCAGTTCGTATTACGGAAATGGTTGTGCTTCCTTTCTTGTTCTCTACAATGGTGAGACAAAAGGAGATATTGACGTAACAGAAACTAGTTCGTATTACGAAAATGGTTGTGCTTTTCATGTGCTCTGCAATGGTGATTGGGAGGAGTAAGGTCGGTCTCCCTCTTCTCTTTACTTTTTTATTTTGAAAAAAAAAAAAAAAACTCAAACCCTAATAGATGCAAACCGTAAAAGTTTAAAATAGTTGGAATTGTTCAAATAAAATCTGACGTCGTTAGATAAACACCATAACCAATAGTTTCTCATTTAAACGTTGGGACAAGCAGCTCTGACGTGGATTAATAAATCGAACTGGCCCAATAAAAATCTTGCGGCGGATTCTTTCGTCCGTTCTTGAATGAGCGAAAGTGAACTCACCGGAAACTACCTTCATCTACCATTCATCCTCCTTTGCATCCAATAGTTCAGTGACACGTGCAATAGGATAGAGAAAAATGAGATGTCACAACTGACAACTTTAACATTGTTTAAGTCTTTGTGGTAAGTACACCTTATGAAATATAAATCAATGAAAAATAAGTAAACCATATAATATCTTTAACGTTGTTGATTAAAATCTTAATTTTATGTAAAACAAATATTCATAAATACATTATAGTTGGATTCTTCTTCTTTTTATTGCAAAATGACAATGCAACAATCTCACACATGCACATGAACAATAGTGCATTCACATATGATAGGTTGTCTAACCCCACAGTGTATGATTTTGTTTCCAGCCAATCTGACCTCTCATTTGCTGAGTTTGTAAGTGGAGTGTGCTAACAGTCATTAACACCAATTAGACGATGCCATCTCCTTCACAAACATCTCTTTGCAACAAAACTACAATTTGGGATATATATATATATATATATGTATTTTCTTAGTGTTTATCTAGCAAGACCCAATATGTATTATGATGATAGAAGGGATCAAAAAGAAATGTATACATTATATCATTGCCCCAGAAAAGAAAATAACTTACCTTATAAAAATAGTTAAATAGATAATTGATTAATTTAAGATAGTTAATTAATTAATTTATTTTTACTACAAATGGAATTTATATATTTATAATAATTAATCCAAGTGTTTTTTACTTCAATATAAAGTACATTAGCATAGCTAATTAAGATACGATAATTAAATCTAGCAAGGGCCTTGTGCAATGTATGAGCTTTGTTATACAAAATCCAAGTTGAGAGACTGTTTTGACATTTTCAATTGGGCAAAGCGAAACTTGTATTAGTTTTTCTATTAACATGTTAGGTAAACTTGTATTATTTATCTAATTTGTATTAGATAAACTTGTATTATTTATACAAAATCCAAGTCGAGGGACCAAGCATTGTTTTTGTGTTCTATAGTGTTAGATAAACTTGTACTAATTTTTCTATTAATGTGTATAGATTTGTATTAGAGTTAGATAAAGTGTTGCTAATTTTCATTATTACAAATTTATATTAAATAAATTTTAATTTTTATTAGATAAAGTTTTTTTATTTTTTTATTTTTACTAATTTTTATTTGATTCTACTCTTTTTCATTTAATTTAAATGAAATTAAATACAGGTCCAATACAAAAATTATAATCTTAGATTAAATTGCTAATTTAAAACATCTAATGAAATATTGCACATATATACTTAATAATAGTTATTAACTTGTTTTATATTATTAATTAATACTTATTTTAATTTTCCTAATTATCTTAGTATTAATTTATAGCTACTAACTTGATGTTTTGGTATTATATACTATTAATTATTAATTTTATTACTATTACATACATAATTTTTTGATTAATTTAATATTTTGACATGGTGGAATTTAGGAATGTTAATGGAATGGGTCTAGGGGGAACCATACTCTCCATCCCAATCCCTAATCCTTGTCGGGAAGAAAAATGAACCTCCATTTTGATAGAGATAAATTCCCCATCAATGACCCAAATTCCCAAATTATCTTTTCTTTCTAGAATTAAAAGCTTGCTTTGGGAATGAGTTACTTAAAATATAAAAAAAAAAAATCTCAATAATCAAACTTGGTTTAACACTTAACTATAATCATTAATCACCAAGATAACATAGAAATTTGTCCAATATATGTAATTGCATTATTGGAATTATACAGAACTCATCAAAATTTGTCCAATTTGTCCGGACGAGTTTCCTATCCGGGTGGGGACTTTACTCCCCATCACTTTCCCTGACCTTGATCGGGTATCCCAGTTATTCCTTGTCCCCATGAGAGAAGTCCTCATCCCTATCTATCTCGATGGGGTTGAAGAAACAATATGCCCAGTGGGTATTTCAATGAACTAAATTATGTACGTTACATTTATTAAGTTTGTTTGGTTTTGTTAGTTAATTTAAATGATTAAGTTAAATTTATCTTGTCAGGTCAATTAAATTAACTATTTAGATGGGTCAATGTATTCTCATTCTTGGTCTCAGCGAGCCTGGGTTTCACAAATTAATGTTGGTGGAACCCATATGGATGAGTGTGTGCAGGGGCGGGCGTTGTTATTAAAGATTCTAATGCAAATTTTGTTATGGCAATGGCCATTTCGATACATTGTTTCATATGTGGTATTAATTTGGTTGTGGAGATGAACTTTCACCAGATATCCTCATTTGAAAAATGTGTCTGGACAATGTAATGTGAGTGATCACCTTGTTGCACAAATGTTGTAATCTTTTTCGAATCTACTACGTGGTATTTCATGGAATGTGGGTTTTAACCTTTTGTTTTCGCTTTTACTCTATCCCTCACAATACTGTCCAGTATTGATGGAATTTTTCAGCATTCCAAAATGAATGTCAATTCTTCATTTCATTGAATTTTCCCACTGTCACGTCACATTAGTGGTAGAGAAGAGGACAAATTTGAAAAAAAATAATAATTTTAAGAAAGTGAGAGATTTAAGCGTTAAATATAGTTTGTGTGGATGGAATTGGGTTTGTGGCCCTAAATACGAATTGGGTTTGTGGCCCAATTCTAAGAATTGGGTTTAAGGCCCAAGCCCAGTTTGTACACTAAACCCAGACTGAGACCAAGTCTGAGGACCAAAAATCCATGCCTAGTTCATGTAAATTTGTAGGTTAGATCAGTTCAGACTCTAATTAGGCCCGCTCCAGTAGCACCCTTGGAGAAATCACAACCTCCCGAAACTCAACCTGTTCAACTTGTTCTAACGATTGCAAGGGGAAGAGAGAGAAATTGCTAAAGGACTCAAGATGGGAGAGTAGAAGAATGCTGCTGATGCTAAAAGTTGGTGAAGAAGAAGGAGAAGAATGCTGCTGATGAAGTGGAGCTTCTTAACCACTCAAGATGGGAAAACCGCACCAAATCCAAGGAATCCAACAAACAAGCATCACCTCACTCTCTTTCTAGGCCCTTGAATAGCTTCTGAAAGAAACAAAGCTGTTGCAGGCTTTGGGTGAAACGAATGATCAATAGTCAAAATCGAGACCCAAATTGGAGGGACACAAGATAAAAGAATGATAAGAGGAGCTCAATCCAATGAACCAAAACTAACCACTTTGAAATTCGAGTTCATCAACCCCAAAGGCACTCCTTAGAAATTAAATCTCTACGTGTACATTTGAGGACAAGCCAATAACCCCTTTGTTTCTATTATTAGATCAAGTTAACTTTAAGCCTTTAAACAAAAAATCTTCTTTGTTCTGCCGATAACTTCATCAATGACTAGGTTTAATCTTTAACATGAATTGTTCTCTGCTGATAACTTCATCTATAACTTATAGAAAACAACTTTGTTTTTAATGCATGAAACTATTTGTTTGTATCTCACCAATATATAAAGAAAAAGACAAGGGTAATATTTGGCTGGTTAACCTTATGTTGATGTGTTTCTTTCACATGTAGGGAGTTGTTAACGTATTGGATCTAAAACCATATTTCATCTTTTTTTTTTAATTTTTTTGCTTGATATTACACTGTTTTCAGGGTGAGACAGAGTTATTGGCGTAACAGAAATCAGAATGAAAAAATAGACAATAAAAAGTAAAAGCTAACCAGTTCGTATTACGGAAATGGTTGTGCTTCCTTTCTTGTTCTCTACAATGGTGAGACAAAAGGAGATATTGACGTAACAGAAACTAGTTCGTATTACGAAAATGGTTGTGCTTTTCATGTGCTCTGCAATGGTGATTGGGAGGAGTAAGGTCGGTCTCCCTCTTCTCTTTACTTTTTTATTTTGAAAAAAAAAAAAAAACCTCAAACCCTAATAGATGCAAACCGTAAAAGTTTAAAATAGTTGGAATTGTTCAAATAAAATCTGACGTCGTTAGATAAACACCATAACCAATAGTTTCTCATTTAAACGTTGGGACAAGCAGCTCTGACGTGGATTAATAAATCGAACTGGCCCAATAAAAATCTTGCCGGCGGATTCTTTCGTCCGTTCTTGAATGAGCGAAAGTGAACTCACCGGAAACTACCTTCATCTACCATTCATCCTCCTTTGCATCCAATAGTTCAGTGACACGTGCAATAGGATAGAGAAAAATGAGATGTCACAACTGACAACTTTAACATTGTTTAAGTCTTTGTGGTAAGTACACCTTATGAAATATAAATCAATGAAAAATAAGTAAACCATATAATATCTTTAACATTGTTGATTAAAATCTTAATTTAATGTAAAACAAATATTCATAAATACATTATAGTTGGATTCTTCTTCTTTTTATTGCAAAATGACAATGCAACAATCTCACACATGCACATGAACAATAGTGCATTCACATATGATAGGTTGTCTAACCCCACAGTGTATGATTTTGTTTAGAGCCAATCTGACCTCTCATTTGCTGAGTTTGTAAGTGGAGTGTGCTAACAGTCATTAACACCAATTAGACGATGCCATCTCCTTCACAAACATCTCTTTGCAACAAAACTCAAATTTGGGATATATATATATATATATATATATATATATATATGTATTTTCTTAGTGTTTATCTAGCAAGACCCAATATGTATTATGATGATAGAAGGGATCAAAAAGAAATGTACATTATATCATTGCCTCAGAAAAGAAAATAACTTACCTTATAAAAATAGTTAAATAGATAATTGATTAATTTAAGATAGTTAATTAATTAATTATTTTTACTACAAATGGAATTTATATATTTATAATAATTAATCTAGGATAATATATTTACTAACAAATTAGGACATGTTTTTATTAATAAAAAAGTTTTTATCTCTGATCACTACTAATCTAAACTAAATCATAATCAATATACAAATTAACTTAACCACGTATAGGTATAATTAATCCAAGTGTTTTTTACTTCAATATAAAGTACATTAGCATAGCTAATTAAGTTACGATAATTAAATCTAGCAAGGGCCTTGTGCGATGTATGAGCTTTGTTATACAAAATCCAAGTTGAGAGACTGTTTTTACATTTTCAATTGGGCAAAGCCAAACTTGTATTAGTTTTTCTATTAACATGTTAGGTAAACTTGTATTATTTATCTAATTTGTATTAGATAAACTTGTATTATTTATACAAAATCCAAGTCGAGGGACCAAGCATTGTTTTTGTGTTCTATAGTGTTAGATAAACTTGTACTAATTTTTCTATTAAGGTGTATAGATTTGTATTAGAGTTAGATAAAGTGTTGCTAATTTTCATTATTACAAATTTAAATTAAATAAATTTTAATTTTTATTAGATAAAGTTTTTTTATTTTTTTTATTTTTACTAATTTTTATTTGATTCTACTCTTTTTCATTTAATTTAAATGAAATTAAATACAGGTCCAATACAAAAATTATAATCTTAGATTAAATTGCTAATTTAAAACATCTAATGAAATATAACACATATATACATAGTAATAGTTATTAACTTGTTTTATATTATTAATTAATACTTATTTTAATTTTCCTAATTATCTTAGTATTAATTTATAGCTACTAACTTGATGTTTTGGTATTATATACTATTAATTATTAATTTTATTACTATTACATACATATTTTTTTGATTAATTTAATATTTTGACATGGTGGAATTTAGGAATGTTAATGGAATGGGTCTAGGGGGAACCATACTCACCATCCCAATCCCTAATCCTTGTCGGGAAGAAAAATGAACCTCCATTTTGATAGAGATAAGTTCCCCATCAATGACCCAAATTCCCAAATTATCTTTTCTTTCTAGAATTAAAAGCTTGCTTTGGGAATGAGTTACTTAAAATATAAAAACAAAAAATCTCAATAATCAAACTTGGTTTAACACTTAACTATAATCATTAATCACCAAGATAAAATAGAAATTTGTCCATTGCATTATTGGAATTATACAGAACTCGTCAAAATTTGTCCAATTTGTCCGGACGAGTTTCCTATCCGGGTGGGGACTTTACTCCCCATCACTTTCCCTGACCTTGATCGGGTATCCCAGTTATTCCTTGTCCCCATCATTGTCCCCATGAGAGAAGTCCTCATCCCTATCTATCTCGATGGGGTTGAAGAGACAATATGCCCAGTGGGTATTTCAATTAACTAAATTATGTACGTTACATTTATTAAGTTTGTTTGGTTTTGTTAGTTAATTTAAATGATTAAGTTTGTGAGCTGGCGACCTAAAGTTAGTAGTGCCGCCCCCGAAGGTCGAGCTCCTAGTAGCTTCTTGTAGGAGTGGGTGACCGACATTACAAAGCTGATGCAGCACGATCATAGCTCGACGCCTCACAGGCAAAGCCTACGGGCCACATTAATACTTAAGACCCGGTCGCCTGTCCGGCACGGGCAAAGTCGAAAAAGAGTAGACTACGAGTCGCTCCCAAAGCCTACGGGCTAGATTACTACTTAAGACCCGGTCGCCTCTCCGGCACGGGCAAAGTCGAAAAAGAGTAGACTACGAGTCACTCCCAAAGCCTACGGGCTACATTACTACTTAAGACCCGGTCGCCTCTCCGGCACGAGCAAAGTCGAAAAAGAGTAGACTACGAGTCGCTCCCAAAGCCTACGGGCTACATTACTGCTTAAGACCCAGTCGCCTCTCCAGCACGGGCAAAGTCAAAAGAGAGTAGACTACGAATCGCTCCCAAAGCCTACGGGCTACATTACTGCTTAAGACCCGGTCGCCTCTCCGGCACGGGCAAAAGTCAAAGAAGAGTAGACTATGAGTCACTCCCAAAGCCTAAAGAGCTACACTACTGAACTGGCGGAGACCTCCTCACCTTACTGGCAGCTCGCCACATATAGGCAGCTCCCAAAGCCTAAGGAATTGGATCAGCACTTATAGCTCATCGACTTACGGGCCAAAAGAAATCTACTCCCTTCGCTGAGTTACTCTCAGCTCGGGAGTGGAGGGCAACTGATGAGGGCAGATTTGGCCCTCCAGTGAAATTGCGACACGTGGCACCAAATGACAACTAGGCAAACACCCAGGCAACAACTTACCAAGTTGGTGACCCCGGGCACCGCTCTGGCTGGCCTGGCGCGACCTGCACGCGGCCTACGAGCGGCCTGCACGCGGCCTGGCGCGGCCCGCGCGGCCTGCACGCGACCTGGCGGGGCCTGCACGCGACCTGGCGCGGCCTGCGCGAGACCTGGCGCGGCCTGTGCACAACCTGGCGCGGCCTGCGTGCGGCCTGCGCCAGGCCCGCGCGCGGCCTGCGCGGCCGGATCAGCCTGCCACAGGCGCCGACCTGGCAACCTGGCCCGGACACAGGCGCCGACCTGGCAACCTGGCCCGGACACAGGCGCCGACCTGGCGACCCGCCGACTGACACAGGCGCCGACCTGGAGACCCACTGACTGACAGGCGCCGACCTGACAACCTGGCCTCGACACGACCCGCCGACTGACAGGCGCCGACTTGACAACCTGGCCTCGACACGACCCGTCGACTGACACAAGCGCCAGCCTGACGACCTCGAGGAGTTCACCACCGTACCCCGGTTTTGACGGGATGTGACAAGTCACCTTTTGGAGGCTTTTCACCCACCTAACCCGCGAGGACTCGGGTATATAAAGACCTCACCCCCCAAAGGATGGGGGATGGGAAAAAAGGGAGGTAATCCTGCTCTCTCTCTCATTTCTCCAATATCATCTTCAAAGCTCTCTACAATCAGAGTGCTAACTTAAGCGTCGGAGAGACCCCGCCGGGAAAATACCCCCGGGTCCTCTGATTCAGTTCTCGCAGGTCCCTCAGCTCCCGTCGCCTACAAAGGAGAGGAAATCACCTCATGCAGGGGGTAGTCGGGTTGCGCTGCACCAAAGAGCCCCACCGTCTGAGTTGCAGGCCGCGTAGGAGCAGGTCGAACGACGAGCTTGCCACCGGGCAGTGCATTATGGAGCTCGCCACCAGGAGTTCACCACCAAGGAGTTCGCCACCAGGGAGCTCGCCACCAGGGAGCTCGCCACCAGGGGGATCGCCACCAGGCAGTTCGCCACCAAGGAGTTCGCCACCAGGGAGCTCACCACCAGGGAGCTCGCCACCAGGCAGTTCATCACTATGGAGCTCGCCACCAGGGAGCGCCACCAGGGAGCTTGCCACCAGGCAGTTCGCCACTAGGGAGCTCGCCACCAGGCAGTTCGCCACTATGGAGCTCGCCACCAGGAAGTTCGCCGCCATGGAGCTCGCCATTAGGAGTTCGCCACCAAGGAGTTCGCCACCAAGGAGCTCGCCACCAGGGAGCTCGCCACCAGGGAGCTCGCCACCAGGGAGCTCGCCACCAGGGAGCTCGCCCCCAGGCAGTCCGCCACTAGGGAGCTCACCACCAAGCAGTTCGCCACTATGGAGCTCGCCACCAGGCAGTTCGCCACCATGGAGCTCGCCATTAGGAGCTCGCCATTAGGAGTTCGCCACCAGGTTGCTCGCCACCAGGGAGCTCGCCACCAGGGAGCTCGCCACCAGGCAGTCCGCCACTAGGGAGCTCGCCACCAGGCAGTTCGCCACTATGGAGCTCACCACCAGGCAGTTCGCCACCATGGAGCTCGCCATTAGGAGCTCGCCATTAGGAGTTCGCCACCAAGGAGCTCGCCACTAGGGAGCTCGCCACCAGGCAGTTCGTCACCAAGCAGCTCATCTCCAAGGCACGTCACCACCAAGTCAAACAACGAGGTACTTAGCCAAAAAAATTTATACATCACAAAAAATGGTACGTGACCAAAAACGGTTACAACAACAATAAAATGGTTAGGAGAGAAGGATGGAGGTCCTTGGAGGTTAGCCCACTATCTGACAGAGGCCAGAGACATCTTGGGTTCCTTGCATGTCAACCATAATTGGGTTCCTAGGGAACTAAATTCTATAGCTGATCAATTGGAAAAATTTGGATCTGCTTGGCATGGTGGTACAGAAAAATAAAATATACCTCACCTAGCCTAGGGTTGTCAATGGCCTCTAAAAGTCTGATGTCTGTTCTGACATCCAATCCAATTATCTTGGATTAGGATTATGTGTTTACATAATCGGATTGTATTTGGATTTTGCAATCTGCATTACTGGATGTGGATTTAACTCCATCCAATCCAGTTAAAATCCAAATTCGATTATATTATAATATTCATTGATTTTAATATATAAATTTAGATAATCATATTTGAAATTATAAAAAATATAATTGTATATTATATTATATATGAAAATATATATAATATATTTAGTATGTCATATTTATATGAATTTATTAAAAAGTTATCAACTTTTTAAATTTTTTCTGTATTTCAAAAATTAAAGCAATGTCCGATTAAATTTGAATCAGATCCAAGTCCATTAGGATTCAAATTCGAACCCAGGATCTTCAAATCTGATCAGAATTCGGATTGGATTCAGATGTCATTTTTCAATATTTAGATTGGGCTCAGATATTGTTAAATGCAATCCATTTACAGACCTCACCTAGCCCACTACTCCTGATTTACTGATTATCTATAAGTGGGATCAAGTGCTGGATCTGCAATTGAATGCACATTCATCAAGCAAGCATGTAAGTATGGTCAGCTACTAATAAATAACCAGCAGGTCCAAATGCATTTTCTGCAGCCTTGGTTGAAGCATTTTATTGTGACTGACCATAAAATATACACACAATTCCTATAGTTTTAAAATCAAAAGACCAAATCATCTGGTCTTTTTGATTTGATCACTACAACTAGGGTTGTAGACATGAACCCCCTCTTGATGTGCTCAATTGTTTTAAAGTCAACTGCTGATCATACTTGTCAACGCATCAGGTGATTCTGGGTGACAGTGGGGTACCTAGTTGCCTAGGTGGGCTCCTAGGCAATGCCAAGATGATAAGAATTTTATAAAATAAAGATCTAAGTTTTTGATATATCACTAGTTTTATATACCATTCAGCATACATATCATTTGAAAGAATAACAATTCTTGTGGTTAGGGTGCAACCAAAGCATTAATGTGCAAAAATCATGCGACTATTTTACTTTATAAGAAGCTTGCTTTCCATAATTTTTATAGTGAGGGAACCTCTATTTGTACTAAATTTAATGCTTTGGTGGCCTTCAGATTTTCTTATCTCACAACATTTTGGAAATAGTGGTTTAGAATGATAACCAATGTTTGTTTGATATATTCAATGAGAAAATACCCACACCCTTGGCAAGTTGGCATCTAGCAATATATCTTTCAAAAAATAAAGAAAACAAGTGTTGGCATGAGCCTTTCCTTTTCTTAAACATTAAAACAAGGCAACAAGTGTACCAACTTCATTGCTAATAAGGGTATCAATGAAGAAAACTTCTATGATTATAATACCATCAATGAGTTTCCAAGCATGGCAATGTTGCTACATGCTTAAAGAATACTTTGGTATTCCGTCTATTTGTGTAGGTCAATGGTCTTGTTGGTTTATGATTGGTTTTTTTTTCTATTTTTTAAACCTTGTATTGGGTTAGGATGAGAGAGTTAGGTTGTGTGCTCTATTTTTGGGTGAGGTGCTTATTACTCTGATTGCCTCATCTGGACTGACTCTCTACAAAACTCTATTGCCCTGCTTATTGAGGCTGAAGGTTGATAGATTTAGTCAATCAGTTGTAATTGAGATTTTTTACCAATGAGAAAATTAAAATTAGGGGTGCAACTTGAGTGGGGATCAAAAACACTTTATAAATTGGATCCTAATGAATCCTTGGCTACTTTCTACAGAAAAATAAATTCCTATGAGTTGATAGTAGTGACAGTACCCACTAGTGAAGTAGAGAATTATCTAGTTTTTGTAGTGAAGTAGAGAAAAATTTTTGCCACTTTCATTTTTTATTGTGTTTTCACCTATAGTTTCCCCACCAAATAGGGCTTTGCTTACAAGATGATGATAGTAAGGGAAATCTATGAGTCGAGAAAATAGTACATAACCAGTAAAGAAGAAACCCCAATAAAATGTTAAATAAAAAACTCTTTAAGAAACCTAAATTCTCCATCTCCAAAAATTTGAACATGAAGACAGATATATATTCTTTATTCCACAAATGATTTCTTTATGCTTTGACATACCTACGTTTGAATTTGGCTTGACCTACTGCCGTGTTTATGCTTCAACAATCTAATATGTCTCTTGTATTTAGGGCTTCACAAAAGATTGGGGTACCAACTAGAGGCTGATGGATGAAATCCCTGCATATGAGGGGAAAGAGAGGTGAAGATATATAAATAAAGATATCTCATAAGAAAAAAATATAAAATCAGAAAGGAGAGAAGATGAATATCATTCGCACAAGCAAGAATGGAGTACTAGGAACAAATCTTCTGGCTTCAACTCAAACCCTCTAGTTTCAAATCTTCAAATCTTTATACACAAGTTCGTGGGTTCAAATCCTTCTCTCTGAGCATACATTCACAACCGATCCACAGTTATCTTGAAATCTCCACTCTCACATCCACAGTTCTCTTGAAATCGAAGTCTATGCATGGCTTCTCACAGTTCTCAAATGATAAGTTAAATGGAGGAACAAAGATATTGCATCGAGATTCAAGGAAAGGATGATTTAAAGTGAGAGATATTCGTCATTACGTTTAACGAATCCCTCCTTCGGCGCGACATAGCTGTTTTGGCGGGACCCCTGTTTCACTGGTCAATTGGTTATTATTTTCTTTTTTTTTTCAAAATAATAACTGCCGGGACTCATCATGCGGTTACGTTATATGGCCTCTTAAAATTTGACCGTCGGCCCCTACTCAAAACGTGAGCGGGCAAATTTGTTCACTGATGTTGTTGGGATTTGTTGGCATGCTTATATGAAATTTCATGTAATGTAACAGATTTTTTCAAGAATCAGTGGTGCTACAAGTGCCAAAGGTGCATAGGATACCTTGAAGGAGGAATTTCAAGGCAATGCCAAGATACCTATTATTAAACTTCAAACTCTTAAAAGGGATTTGGAGAATATGAAAATGAAGGATTTTTAGACCATTAAAAATTATTATTCTAGATTAAGAGAAATTGTCAATCAATTAAGAAAATTGTGGATGAAAAAATATTAATTAGTGTGGTAGAAAAATATAATCCAATAATAACCACTATTGAGGTGACAAAAGATATCACCACTCTCTTAGTGACATAATTAGTGGGGAATCTTCTATCCATTCAAGTGATGAACGACATATGTGAAGGATGCTTGCTTGGTAAACAAAATTGAAAATTGTTTCCATCAAGCACTGCATGGAGAGCCAAGGCAATCCTGTAGCTTGTACATACAAATGTCTGTGGACTAATGATAACGACATCCTTCGAACAAATCAGGTACTTCATTCTTTTCATTGATGATTGTAAGCGTCAGAAAATGGGCTCACTTGTGAGTTGGGCTGGAGACGGAATCGCCACCCATCAAGTAAATGAAAAAGAGGTGATGCAACCTCCAGGATTTACATTGGAAAGCACTTTTAATTTATTAGTTACTTCAAAGCCCGAGGCATCGGCTAACCAAACTGGGTAAAACTCGGATAGGAGAGGGAAGAGATTAGACACCCATCTACCGGGCCCAATAGGTGGGGCTCACATGGGATTCCAAACAAACCAAATTAAAGGAAGTAATTCAATAACTAATTAAGAGCAATTAATAATCAATAATGCTGAGCGAAAACATGAGCAAGCCACCACAAGAAAAAAAATCTAACTAAATTATTTTATTTTAATTTATCTCCCCTTTTTATTTAATTTTATCATTTGTATATATTTTTATGAAAACCATTTTTATCTTTATTTTTTTATTTTTCTATTTCCTAATTTTTTTAATCTTTTAATTTGTATTATCATTTTTTTTTTACTTCATTCCTCTTTCAGTAACATATCCTCTCCTACCACCTAAGTATGTCCGAGTTGGCTGCCTAATCCTCTCGATCCCTTTCATGCTGCTGATTCTATATAGGGAAAGATCATTTCTACGTTGTTACCTATCTCCCATTGTCATCCCGGTTCCTCAATTTTTATATTTTTTTATTCTTACTCTTTTACAAGAATGATCTGGGTGGTTATAGTCGGTGTATCTGAAAATTTTTGTTAGGAGGAAATTAAACACACACGATTGGGCCAATTGTTAGACAAAATAAAACAGATCTGGGTAGACTTCCAGACTGACGAATCAATTCAACAGAGCTCCGTCATCGGTTCCGATGACTTCCCCGACTCTGGTCATTCATCATAAAACATAGGTAGAATGAAACAAGGAAACAAGAAAGCCATATAAAAAAAAGAAACATAGAGGCATATCACTACGATAATGATAGGAATGGAGTAAGTGAAACAAAATCAATTAGTTAAACACTGGTAATGATATATGAAACAAACTTCTACGGATTACCTTACATGATTAACTTCTGTGTAAGTAGAATAAAACAAGAGAAACTCATTGAGGAACAATCAGAAATTACAGCTAGAGAATTGTAAATCAATCTGTTGAGTGAAGAAATGACTAAACATCAAAAATCAACAATTGGGAGAAGAAAATATGAACCTAAAGGCATAAGCTTTAGTTGCATTTTATCTGTTATAGAAGTTGGTTCGATGGTTATACCCATCACCAATATAGACGAAGGATTCAGTACATTACCAACTCACTCGGAAGTCTCAGTAACAGAAAATGAAAATAGTAATAAGAAGAAAGAAGAAACGAACACCTTCGAAGTAAAAATAAAAAATAAAATAAAATAAAACCAAGAACGGAGCACGACAACAAGATTAAACTGAATGCAAATGATGAAAAAGGTGCTATAGAAAAAACACTTCCATCTTGCTTTTTACAGAGACAACTCAACACGGTTCATTGCCGTCTCTGATCTGCCATCGAATATTGAATCTGAGCAAGGGAGGGTGGGTTAAAACTAAGAGAAGAGTAAGGGATTACCAGAGGAAATTACTTCGACATAACGAGTATTTTGGCCTGAAATCGGTTGGTGCTACTGGCAATGACTAGCTTATTCCAGCGTCACACTATGTTTGGGAAATTAGTGCTAACGACGAAAAACTGATGATGAAGACTTGATACCATTGTGATGAGTGAAGTAGGGGATGAACAGCTTCTTACCCCTTCAGAGCCCTCCCCCTCAATTCTCCTCCTTGTTTTTCTACCAAAAAGGAAGCGTCCAACACCTCTTTTTAAAGAGTGTCCAGGGACAACTTTATGAATTTTTGAAAAACTAGAGTGAAATTGGTGGTTTTGGGTACACGGGTCAAAGAGGGATTAATGGGTTAAACTGGGGTTTGGTGCAATGATGGGTGGCTCTGGTTTAAAGAAAATTGGAGGATTGAGATTGGTTCGACCAAAAAGAGGTTTTTGTGCTAGTAAACTAGCGAGATTGATGGAAATGGAATCTTTTCCGATGGATAGGTAAATTGGAGGTGTTTTTGGTGAAAATTGGTAGGGAGAGGTTTTTGGAGGTCCTGAGCTATTTAGTGGGGTTGGATTGGGCCATATAGGCCCAGATCGGACAGATCTGGAAAAAGGCTTGATTCAGCTAATCTAGGGGTTCGAAACAGAATCTAGGTATGATCAATGGGAAAACAAGGTCAGTTTTGGATGAAATTTCTTAGGGTAGGGTTTTTGGGTAGTCTGAGATGATTGGTAAAATCAGATCGGTCAAATGCATTCCGATCAGAAGGACTTGGGATTTGGCTGATCTAGAGCCTTGAAACAAAATCTTGGTATGGAAAAAGGTAAATGGGGGGTATTTTGGTAAAATTGGCAAAGTGATGTTTTGGAGTGTGCGGAATCTAATGGTGATGTCTGATTAGTCTTGGGAGTCAAGATCGTAGGAATTTAGGTTAACGGGATATTTTAGAACGAAATCTTTGTTTAATTGACAAACAAATGGGGGAATCTAGTTTTGAAACTTTATGGGTAGGTGTTTTGATGTGTTCAAAGTTTAATGGTGTGATTTGATCAGTTCAAATGTATCAAGATCAAGGGATCTGGGTTCTGAGTGTTTAGGTTAATGAGATTGGCCAAAATGGAATCTTTGCTTGATGAAGGGGTAAATGGAGGAATCTTGAGTTGAAATTTTATAGGTAGGTATTTTAGGAGGTCCTAGGTCTGATGGTTATGTCTAATCTAATGGTTGAGATTTAAGTGGGGGTCAATCGGGGCCATCGGATAGGTATCAAACAAGTTTGATGGTGGATTTAAGGGTTTTTTGGGTGAAACTCGGGTTTCTTAGGTTTTAAGTGTTTCGGAGAGGTCCGAAGGGTTTGATAGGGTGTTTGGGGTGAATTGAAGGTTCAGACGATGAACTGAGTAAAAATCAGGTGCTAACAATGATTATACAAGAATGACATGGGTTTATTTTATGTATGAAAGGTCAAAAGTCTTTAAGATTTTTGAAAGGTTCAAGAATTTTGTTGAAAAACAAAGTGGCCAAAGCATAAAGGTGATCAAAAGTGATAGAGGAAAAGAATATACTTCTTATGAATTTGACAAGTTTTGCAAAGATGAAGTCTTGGAGCATTAGTTGACCATCGCCTACGCTCCAAAGCAGAGTGGAGTTTCAGAAAGGAAGAATAGAATAGTAATGGAGATGGAAACATCAATGCTCTTGGAACAAGGCATGCCTAAGATTTTTTGGGCAAAAGCAATATATATTGTAGTTTATCTACTTAATAAATGTCCAAAAAGAGCAATAGAAAACAAGACTCCTATATAAGCTTGGAGCAGAAGCAAGCCGTCGACACAACACTTGAGAGTTTTTTTATTCATTTGCTATGTTCACATTCCAGTAGGAAAAAGGAACAAGCTAGAAGATAAGACAAAAAAGGGAATATTCCTGGGATATAATATGCAATCAAAAGACTATAGAATTTATAACCTAAAGAGCAAGAAGCTAATTATTAGTCGAGATTCGAGATGTAGAGTTTGATGAGAATGCTACATGGAACTGGAAAGAAGAAAAAGTAGAGATACATAACATCATGGTACCAAAAGTACAAAAACAAAGGCCTTTTATTAATGAATGAGAAGAAGGATAAAAAAGTCATGAATCTACAATATCACTATTAACTCCATCATCAGCCACAATAGAAGAAGAACAAGAAGAGTTATCTCTAGAATTGCCACCAAGAAGGATGAGGCCACTTAGTGTTAGACAGTTTTGTATGCCCTTAGCTCCAATCAGTTTTGATGTACTTTTGACATTTAGTGTAAATGAATAAACTGCATGTTTGATTCATGTTATGTGGTATGTTTCTGTGTAAGACCCTTAAACTGGACACTTAATGAGACTCGTGTTAGTTTAAAATGTTCACAGCCGTTGGATAAGTCTGGGGAGATTTATCCTACCAAGGCTGACACTGGTGTGCTACCAAGTGTTGGGGTGGCCTGTCTTAGCTGCCAGGGTGAGACCCAAAGCACATGTAGTGTAGGATTACTTGAATCTTTGAACCAGACCAGATTTCCAGTATTGCCCTGGACCTTGGTGATTGATGGGCAAAATTGAAAAGTTACACCTGACCCCTAGACTCGATTATGATACTGCACTAGGTATCGGATTGGGTTGTCTTTAATATGTCAATCAGTGAGATCCTTAGCGGGGGTCAAAACCTGGGTATGTTGGGACAGTCTGAGAATTCATTTGAGTGGGTGATCATAGTGACATGATCAACCCCTTTGCCGGACAAAGGTAATGATCGGGGATGCACTATCTCTGATGGAAGCCAAACTGCCGGTAGTGGATTTCAATCGTTGGAATTTTGTTTTGCAAAATTTATATATAAGATATATAGATATATACGGTTTCAAAATGTTTGCAAATGGTTTTAACTCCCGGGATCCATATGAGTAGAGAGTGCAACACTCTTCCTTGCAGCCGAGGGAGAGGCCCTCTCTTGTCGGGCAGTGTTTGATCATTATGGGATGGGAGGTTAAGTGTAAGGCCATTTAGGGTTATACCTGATGGGTTAATCTTGCATCTGTCCACAGTCCCTGGGTTTTTATAAGATGGCTTGACCCAGGGACCACTTAGTGTAAGTGTTGGGCCCATAGAGTCTATGTGATGGGCTCAGGGGGTTCACTGGGCTCTTTAGTGAATTCGTTAGGCCTTGTAACAAAGGCTAGGCCGAACCCATGTGGTTGATGTGTAGATCAATGCTTGGGTCCCACGCCATAAAAAGAAGCCCAACTGGGCAGCAATTTGGAAGCCTTTTGAGCACTTAATACATATTGGGCCTAAAGCCCATATCGAACTGGCTGATTTAATTACCCACTTAAAGGGGCAGATTTGAGATTAGGGCAAGTCAAAGGATTGGGTCTTGACCCTATCCATTCTTGGAGACCAAATTCAAATAAAGATTTGAATCTGGTAACCTCCAGATGAGATCAAGAGTGGGCTGACCTAATCTGTAGATAGGATTAAGATAATTACCTATCCAAATACAGATTTGGATTGGGATAACTCCTAATAGGATTAGGAGGTTTCTTAATCACTAAGAAAGAGGAGAAACCCTAATCTTGAATTATAAGAATTCGAACCAAGGGTTTAGCGGAAAAATCCTCCTGCAATTTGAGATACGATCTTAGAAACCCTAGAGAGAAGAAAAGCAAATACACCAATTTCATCTCTAGAGTTCTCCTCCAGCCGTCACCATTCACTGCCTAGTTCGATCTCTTTGAGAGGGAAAGATCAAGAAGGTGTTCTTGATATCATTCTTTGCTGAAAGGCTGATTGTGTACGGTGCTCTTCGCTTCCATCGAATTCTTGTAAAGAATTTGGTTCGTAGGACGAACACTGCTGGTTCTATTCCAGTATCACTGCATCATCTTCAGTGGGAGCAGATCTTGGGAGTATTCTTTGGGCGTGAACACCGACGTTGGGAGATACCAACTCTCCGTATCAGGTATAACCCTTCCCTTTCTCTTTGGTTCAGATCTGGATCGGCTTTGGTTCGATTAGATCCTTGAATATTGTATTATAAAATCAGGGAATATGATTCCCAGTTGGAAGGGAGGAGAGAAAATATTTGAAATTTGCCCACCCTGTTCCACTGCATTCTTGGCGTCCATACGATGGATCTCTCCCTCCTTTCACTTAGTGAGATATATTTGACATGCAACTTTGTAACTATGGAGCTTGAAAGCTTTGAAGCAGCAACAAAACAAGAAGTATGGGTAAAGGCGATAAATGAAGAAATCAATATGATTGAGAAAAATAAGACATGGGAATTAGTGGGTCATCCTCAAGACAAAGAAGTGATTGAAGTTATGTGGGTCTTAGCTCAACCCTAATGGCTTAATACAAAAACACAAAGCGAGACTAGTCACTAAAGGCTATGTACAAATGTTTGGGACAGATTACAATGAAACCTTTGCTCGATGGCACACTTAGACACTATAAGAACACTAGTAGCATTAGCATCACAGAAGAAGTGGAAGATCTATCAAATTGATGTTAAGTCAGCATTTCTTAATGAAGTGCTCTAGGAAGAAATATATGTAGAGCAACCTCAAGGGTTTATAGTAAAAGGATGAGAAGACAAGGTACTAAGATTGAAGAAAGCTCTCTATGGCATAAAGCAAGCACAACGAGCATAGAACAATTAAATTGATAGTTACTTCATCAATCAAGGATTAGGAGTCAAAGTAAGCCTACTCTATACATCAAGACCCAAGGTAAATATAACACTCTCATTATTTCTCTATACGTAGATGATCTTATCTATACATGGAACGATGAGACAATGATCAAGGTGTTCAAAAAAGATATGATGAAGACATTTGAGATGAGTGATCTCGGAATAATGCACTACTTTCTTGGCATTGAGATCAATCAAGAAGGTATCTTTATATCACAAAAGAAATATATCAAGAACCTACTGAAGAAGTTCAAGATGCAAGGATGCAAGATGGTCTCTACACCACTCATTACAAACGAGAGGTTCAAGAAAGAAGATAGTTCAAAGAAGGTTGGTGCCTCAATCTACAGAAGTCTTATTGGGAGTTTACTCCTCACAAGGCCAGGCATTATGTATGCAACAAGTCTACTCTCAAGGTTTATGCAAAGCCCAAGTCAAGCTCACTATGAAGCAGCAAAAAGGATACTAAGATACTTGGAGGGCATAAAAGAATATTTCATTTGGTACAAATCCAAATGAAGAGTACCTCAGGCTATGCCTTCTCACAAGGTTCTGGAATATTCTCATGGGTATCAAAGAAGCAAGACACATTAGCACAATCATCCGAAGAAGCTAAATACATAGCAGCGATAGCAACAAGTCAAGCTATATGGCTAGGAAGAATACTCGAAGACATGGGTGAAAGGCAAAAGGAACCGACGATGATCTATTGTGACAACAAGTTTGCTATAGCAATGGCAAAAAATCAGTATACCATAGCAGAACGAAGCACATTGCAATCAAGTACCACTTTTTACGAGAGACAACTAGCAAAGGAGAAATTGAGCTCAAGCACTGCAACTTTGAAGAATAATTAGTAGAAATTTTCACAAAGGCATTACTTTGTTCAAAGTTTGAGTTGATACAAGAGAAATTAGGAGTTACAAGAAAGTGTATTAAGGAGGAGTGTTAAAAAAATAATCCACTTTCTAGAAGTTTTTCAGAAATTCAAACTTCTAGAACTAATTATCAGGTATGACTAGAAATTAAATCTCCAAGCCTCTAGAAAATGTAAAGAAACTATATAGAATGTCAATTGGCTTTTGCTCCATTGACTTGGCTCCAATTTAAATAGGACTAAGCTTCTACATTTGAGGACAAACCAATACAAGTTCCCATTTTTCCAACATCTTGAGCCTTTGCCATTTGCTACAACTCTATCTTACCTAGTTTACTCTCTCTCACATCCCAAGTTCTAACAACTCCACTCTCCTCCATATCCCAATAATTTGATATATAATTTTGGAATTCCCAAATAGGAGGTCAATAAATCAAAATAGGGCTGTTTGGGCTCTCCGGTCTTGGGAAGTTGAGTTAGAAGTCAATCATGTGATGGGTTTTTGGCTTGGTGGAGTGAGATCGAGTCATGGGTCCCATTCTTTGAGAGATGACATTGTTGCTGCTACTGCTGTTGTGGTGTTGTTGGAAACCCAGGCCCTGAGGGTGGAATTATATTCGTTCCCCACCATTACAAGCCCTAGAGTTTTTAAGTTCAAACATATCAAATTCTCAACTAGGTGAAACAGTGGAAAAAATGTCAATACTATATCTGTGTAGGTTTTGTACTAAAACTCATGCCCAACTTATACTGATTTAATCAAAGATATATTTCAATTGAGCCTCTTCTCCCATGTATAAATTCAATATATTGAGTCTAGTGGTAGATGGCTAGTTGAGATTCAACATTTAAAAACCACCTTCCGAATATGATGGAGGGGGATGTAGTTGAGACTTAGAGAAAGGGAGAGCTGAGAATGGGATCCTATGTTTGGTTAACTACAAAGAGAGATGGAGAGCGAAAGAGATATGGGGGGGGGGGTAACTCAAAATGTCCACTTAATGGAATTTGGGCATTTGGAGTCTGCTTCCACGTTAACGTTAAATCTGAAATAGGGAAAATAACGTATTTTTGACTTTTGGCTTCAAGTTGAGATGGCAACAGAGGGCAGACCAACATTTAACCTCATCCACTTTTGCACTGAATTGCAAACCACATTGATCAAACAACACTTGAGGAAAACTTCACACTCCCATGTGCCCTCCTCTAAGATAGAAAAATTTGAGACAATCATTGAATACTTGAACTCTTGCAGCTCGCTCCTAAAAACACCTAAACCCATTATTAAAACAAAACTTTTGATGTAGTTAAGAGCAAGGTTCAAAATATCGATACGTATCAGGTCGTACCACCGATACATATTGTAACGAGGCCTTTTGGATTCTCCCATATAGGGGGTGTTTCGGGTCGGCGAGTCTTTTAGGGGGTAGACTAGCCTTATACCGGCCCCTTTGAACTAGATTCGAAAAAAAAAACAAAAAAAAAATCGATACAAGTCGATACGCCTTTTATATTTTATTTTCTCACCTATCCTCATTAATCTAATAAATCAAAAGAAATTTGCTTAGGGGTGATTATTTCAATCCAACTCAGGCCAGGTCCACATCACGTCCACAAATTCTACTCCCATACAAATCTCATTTATTTGTTTTATATTCAAATTTTATTTAATTGGTTAATTGTCATAAAATTATAATTTAAGCCTAAAAACTAAATTTAATAAAACATACTAAAATTATTAAAATATTAAATTTTACTAAGCTTTTATCTAGGAACTATTAAAAATTAAGAAATCAATAAAAATCAGTAGTTCACAAATTAAAAATTCAAGTGCGTTGAATTATGTTTAAAATAATTAATATTAATAAGACAATTAAAAATAATTTTTTTGAAGCTAAATGTATAATTTTGTTAAAATGAAAAAAGAAAAGGGGAAAAGTAAAAATAATAAGATAAGTAATAATAATAATAATAATAATAATAATAGTAATAATAAAATAATAACTATAAAATTTATTAAAAGTAATAAAACAAACCATTTGCATTCCAAATAAAAATTTTAAAATTTAATTAAAAAATAAATCTAATAATGGCACGATTAGAAATATCATAAGGCTCCTTCTACTTAGGGATAATATTTTATGATTTAGCCTAACCTAGCTAGACCTATAAATTTTTATGCTCAAGCAATTATTTTCTTCTGAGCTAGGTCTAGCATAGATTTCCACCTAGCCCACAAATATTGTAGGTAGTAGTGCTTTAAATTGATCAAATTTAGATCGGATCCTAGTGGACCCACATCCACATTCAATTATGAAATCTCCATCTCCACATCTACATCTAATTATTATGTTAGATTTGGGGTCAAATGCAAATTTAATCTGCAACCATTTTATTGTGTTTAAAATGACAAAAAAAAGTTTTAAAATGTTAATTATTTTAAAGTGTATATGTATAATAAATGTATATAAATATAAAATATTAAATTTATCAATTATAAATTTATATAATTGTACATAATATCTTTATGTATACATAATTATACTACATATATACATAAAATAATAATTTTTATTGAACTTGGATTTTAGGCAGACTGAATGATGTTAAATCCACATTTGATCCAATTATTAATTGCATACTAGTTCTAACATCCAAATCCAGGATTTTCAGATTTAGAGTCAAATCAGGTATCAGACTTTTGGAGTCTATTAATGGCCCTACTAGGTAGGTCCAAGCTAAGCAACCCCTAAGCTCAACCTGGAAGTTATATATGAGGTTCAAAATATTGATACAGGGTGATATGTCGATAGTGTGTATACACTATATCAGTACTCTTTTTTTTTGTTATTTTATTTTTTTTTCAATTATGGTTCATAGGGGCTGGTTTAAGGGCAATCTATCTTCTGAACCACTTGTCGACCCAACCTCGATATGATACGTATCAGTCGATATAGCCTGATATGTATCAATATTTTGAACCTTAGTTATATACATATATATTTAGATAACAAGTTTCATATAAATATATAGATCAGAAATTTTATATATTTTTTATAATAAACTAAAATTATGTAGAAATTTTAATTTGTAAAAGAATCATAGCTTAGTTAACATAGGCAATCCGGTACCTATCCCAAGCCTAAACAAACATTATTATGCTTGGGGGTGTGGGCTAGGCTGGGCTAGGAAACCTTAAAAACTATTAATACACTATAATGATTTGGCCTGAGATCTTTTATGTTTTTTTGGTTCATTAGGCTATACAATGTGGGTAGCCCATCCCCATAGCCATTCAGCTTCAATCTTAATAATTTTTATCTAAGTAGTAAGAAAACCCAAAAATAATGCATGCTTGGATTGTACTCGGTTTGGTTCAGTCTAATTACAAATGTCACATTGCTCTTAGGGGTGCAAGTTAGGGGAAGGGTCAAGTCGAGGATCAACCAAAGCCCAACCCGAAGTCTTAAAACTTGAGCTCAGGCTTAGATTAATTTAATTATGACTAAAAATGGTAATATATAGATTAATTTAATTATGACTACAACCAAATTTTATATATTTACTAATATTTAAGTAACATTTACAAAAAATTGTAAAATTTAATCATTAATATAGTATAGTAAATAAAATAAAACATGAACAGATAATATGAAAAATTAATTATTTTATTAAATAATTAGTAGTAGCTAACTATTTTTGTTAAAAATTATTAATATAATTAACACAAATTACTAAACTATTTTTGTAACAAATTAGTAATATAAAGATGAATTATTTTAAACAATATTGCATTCCTTCCTTGTAATGGTTATTGATGCTTGTTGTTACACTTTCCCTTGACAAATCCCTTGAATCCCACAGGTCCTTGCTAGAATTATATTATTTTAAGTGGAAAGTTTTAAAGAGAAAACAATGGTATAGGTTTCGGCATAAGTTGGCTACATGGTGTTTTTACATTCTTTTCGTAAAACAGTGATAATTAAGATTGGGTTCAGTTCACTGAGTTGATCACATTTGAACTTGCTGTTTTTGGTTTTCGAAGGTTACTTTGGTTCTCCATTTGAACATCTGAACACATTTTTGAATTCTAAAAATTGATCTCAAATCTCAAAGTTTAACATACCTCTTTATAATTTTAGATCCAAATTAAGAGTTTAATTGAACTATAATGTACAGTATACAAGATATATCAGCCCAAGGTACAACAGTAGTGATCTCACCGGGTCCAAAAAACACTCAAAACACAAGCGACCTACCCAATTAAAGATCCCGCCCCTCAACAACAAGAACTCCATCCATACAACCATTCATCGGCACCTTACCATCACCCTAGCTAGCTAACAAAAACTAACACGCCTAGCAACTTGAACCCTTTTGCTTTTGGGCTGTGCTTGACGAATGCATGGCATCCTGCTCGACTTTGCTAAAAACATCCTTTGCCCTATGTTGACCACCAAGAAAAAATAAACCCCCAGTTTTTGACACTTGATCAACCGCCTCTAATTCTGGTAGCTCAGCACCATTACCTAATCCTCCTCTCCTATATGGTGATTAATGTAGGGGTGGCAATTGGGTGGGTTTGGATTTGGGTTGAGTTTCAATATAACCTATCCAATTCATCAATTCATTAATGGCCTATTTAAATAAAGTTAAATGGATTCACCTAAATCCGTCTACCGGCCCAAACCGTTAACCATTATTCTAGACATTTTAATGGCAACAGCTTGATGATTAGGTAAAATGCCTTTGTAAACCGTACCTTGTCCACCTTGGCCTATGACGCACTCTTCATTATAATTATTGGTTGCCAGCTTTAACTCTTCGGTTGAGAAGATTTTTAAGAGATTTGAACCTCCATTAGATAATTGTTGTTGTAAAAGGAAGCCACCATTTTGCTCAAAGTATTTCTCTTTCAATTTCATGAGCTTTCTTTTCCTTATGATCAAGTACAGCCAAGAAATACAGATGAGTAACAAGAAGATGCCAAAGCTTATACCTGCATAGAATATATATATCAATCATTAGTTAATGACAGAATAACCACTGTTATATATGTTGTAATTTTCTCAAGGAACAACATCTCATAAGTTGACTAATAAAATGACCTTTTTTATGAAAAGAAGAAAAGAAAAACTAATCATAGAGCTGACAGAATCTATGTAATATTTCTTTTTTTCTCATTTTTGGTTTAACCCTTACAACATCCCGGACATATACATGATTGAGGGACTTCCTGGAAGTAGCTATGAAGCTAATTAAAATGGCGAGGTTCCGAGAATATCGGTTGGCCGGTGCCCTTTCGGATGTTTCTTGAGTTGTTCAGAGCAAGGTTTTCTTGGGTTTTTGTGTTTAGCTTCTGGGGTGACAACACAATTTTGTCACCATACCCATCACCGTCAGGGCCATACATCATCAGTTGCGGATGGTCAGTGGCTGTATTGCACAACAACTTGAATTCATCTCTATAACAGCTTGGATCATCTCCAACGAGGCCAAACGGGTATGGAATGCTGACATTTCAGCATTTACTTTGACAACCTAACTTTGTCTCTAGAGATGTTGGAAAGACTTGCAATTGTCATCATCAAAATTTGTTATAAGACAAGGTAAAGGAACACGGTTAAAGCCATGGTTTTTAAAATCGAATCGATCAGGGGAATGGTTACCGGTACGAACGGTTTGAGGCCGGTTAATTCTGACAAAAATAATTTTAAAAATTAAAAAAATTGGAAAATGGTCAAAACCGTTCAAACGGTTAACTGGCTGATTCAACGGTTTGTTGATCAAAATCAATGGTTTTAGAGAAAAAATCAGTTTTGGGAGAAAACGGAATCGGTCAGATCAAGTGACCAGTTCCCGGTTTTTCCGTTCCAACCGTCCAGTCCAATTGGTTTAAAGCATATTTCTGTTTTCTTTCCAGTTTAAAAAGGATTTTTTATGTAATTTTGAAAAGGATTTAATACTGATCTTATGTGAGTTCAAATCAACCCCCCACAACGTCTCACAGCACATCCTGCCGTGTATTGGGAATATCTCCCGATGATAATAACAGGAATAATGATATCATCATCGGGAGATGTTTCTAATACACGGTGGAGATATGGTGTAGGACGTTGTGGGGGGCAGTCTTGTCTTATGGGGAGCTGATTGTCTCGTCTTATGTTGAACCTTTTTATATGTGCAGCCTTTTATCTCTTGAAGTTATTTCCGCAAGGCCTCTCAACTATCTTATCGATTTCACGGTTTGGTTTTAGGTTTGCATTTGGGGATACTCAGTTGTTTATGGCTATGGTTTCTATCTAATTGTAAAATATAGTTGAGTTAGGGTGATTGATAACTGTATGGGTTCTATGTTTTCTTTCCAGTAATTTTCTTTTCAAGACCGAGTATGATTTAGTAGGTCACTTGGCAATCAGTATCCCTCCTTCATATGGGGTCAAAGCCACATTTACATAAGATCGTAGGGTGATCATGGGCCTAGGTCTAAGCCTAGACCTGGCCTTATTCCAAACTCATGCTTAGCTTGCATGGCTTAGCTAGGCTTTGAGCCCATGACACAAAAGATAAGGCATGGGCCTAATCTAATTCCTATACTTGGTTTAGCCTCTCCATACTTTTATAGATTAAGGCAAAGCCTTCATTCCCTTTTTGAAGCAATGTGAGACTTGGAACAGTCAATCACTATTAAATGTTGTTCTAAATCCTACATTCCTTGCAAAGGAGGCCTTACCTCTGAGGACAACTCTCTCTCACATTTGAGTTGACTCGTGTGTTGACATGTGGCATATGTATATGATAAAATTTGTATATTTTAAGTAAAATATTTGACATCTAATATGAAATTCAATATATATGCATATATAACATATAAAATATAGTAAAAATTTATGGAATATTTATACTATTAAGTATTTAATTTATTGTATATCTATACTATCTTCCTTTCTCCTTCCCCTTTCCCGCCTTCTCCTTAACTCTCTCTCTCTCTCTTTTCATTATCCCTCCCTATCCTTTACATTAAGTCACATCACTAAGGAGCCTTACTTTTATTAGTCCCCACTTTCCAATTACCTAAAATATCTCTCTCCTAAAGCCTCTTCCCAATTACTTTTATTAGTCCTCACTTCCCAATTACCTAAAATATCTCTTTCCAAAAGCCTCTTCCCAATTACTTTTATTAGTCTTCACTTTCCAGAGCTAGTTGAGGAACGGCTAGTCTACAAAGAGTCGAAAGCTCCTGAGATTGGTAACTAAGCATCCCTGAGATGAGACTTCGGAAGACACTTCGGCCAAGCAAGCCGAAGACAAAAGATCTTAACCACTCCCGACCTCAACCATGGTAAGACCAAGGCCTGCACCTTAAAAAGAAAGAGAAAAAGGGTAGCAAACAAGCTCGGGACCAAAAAGCATACTTCCATTAATTAGCTGAGATTTGTACATAATTCTAGGCTTGGCATATTGAGTTGTTTATACAGGAAAAGAAGAAAAAGAATGGTCAACATTGCAGCAACAAAAGTGGAATATAACAAGACATGAACTCAGACTAGTATCAGCAACAACAACCAACAGGCACTTCAATCCTTCGGCCTCTTCATTCTCCTCAGGCATGTCCATGGCTGCAGTGTTATCCTTTGTAGGAGGAGTGGTAGCATCGTAAGGGCCCCAGCCCTATGCAACCTCAGCGATGTCGGGGAAATGGCGTAACACCTTGTTCCGAAAGAGATTGAATCCCATCTCAAAAAAATGCACAACAAAGTTGTCCATCACATACTAGTACTCCTTCGAGCCCTTGAACTGAGCAACCACCTCCTCACTTGCACCTAAATAAGCATCTAACCAGTACAAGTCGTAAGATCGGAAAAGAAGAGTTTGATAGATAAAGAATTGAAGCGACGAAACAAACTGGCCTCCTCGCTCATCAGCCTGGCATGGATCAATATCGAGAAGGACATGTAGCACATCACGTCAATCTCCTCAATCATGCCTATCGCTGCCCTCTACTCCTCGGTAAGCCGGGCCAACGCAAGCTGCAATGCCTTAGTGCTTTATAGAGGATGAAGTCCTGACCAACACCTTGATGAGGTCTTGACAAACACCTTGATGCGCTGCCTCACCGAGAAGTAGTAGTACCCTTACTGGTGGTGCTTCAATTGAAGGAAGTAGGAAACCATCCCCAAGGTAAGCTCGACATCATGGACAAAATAGTAGGAGATGAGGCCAATCAGGAATCTAAAGGAGTTCGACATCAAATGCGCTAGTAGTACTCGGTACCACTATAACACCCCGACTACTCCCTCGTGTAACGGGAACCTTAGCCCGGACTCTAAACTCTTCTCGTACACATAGAGCTCGTCCGGCCAAGCATGTGTGGGCCCCTCACCAGCCTTCGGACACTTGAGCTCATCCTCCTCAAGAATGTAGTACAGCGCTCGAATCCAAGCCATATCCCAAAGGTTCAAACATAATGGGGTGGTCCCAAATCGGTGACCCCTCCGCATAGGAAGCTCGACCTCAATAGATGACGGCCCCACCTTAGCTTCCTCGGCTCGGTAACCCTCTCAGAATCTAACCCCCCGAAGTCTTCGGCCTCAGTCCCCTGGCCCTCAACCTCGGCAACATCAAGCTCAGTAACCTCGGTGTAAGACCCTGGCTCGGACTCAGAAGAGGAAGCACTATACTCGGAAGACAAATTAGAGGAAGAGGAAAAGGAACAGAAGGACGAGGAAGACATCTTACCTAGCAATAAGAACGGAAGGCCGCGGAACTGAAGCAAACACCGAGCACCGAAGACTACTCCTCGTCGAGCTCTTCAAGTGACTTCTTTTGCAAATGACAAAGGGGAAATGCTCTTCCCCCCTATTTAAGGGTTCTTAATAGTCCAGATCAAGACAAGATCAATGACAAAGATCAAGTGCTGCTTTGATAAGATCGGGAAATGAATAAGAATTTCTGCCCTTCGCACACATTCATCGTAAGGGCACCTTACATCACCCTAGCTAGCTAACAAAAACTAACACGCCTAGCAACTTGAACCCTATTGCTTTTGCGCTGTGCTTGACGAATGCATGGCTTCCTGCTCGACTTTGTTAAAAACATCTTTTGCCCTATGTTGACCACCAAAAAAAAACTAAACCCCCAGTTTTTGACACTTGATCAACCGCCTCTAATTCTGGTAGCTCAGCACCACTAATGGCCTATTTAAATATAACAACCTATCTAATCCGTCAATTCATTAATGGCCTATTTAAATAAAGTTAAATGGATTCACCTAAATCCGTCTACCGGCCCAAACCGTTAACCATATGAGAACTTTAGTTTTAAGAAAATAGCTTAAAAGCTAAAACCAACTCATTTTTAACAACTTGGCGGTTAGACATGGACGCCAATATGTTTTTGTTTTCTAACATTATCCCCTCACATCCAACATTAATTAAGGAGAAACAAATGAAAGAGAAAACCAATAATAGAAGGAAAGGGGAACATCTTATTATGTGTCATGCAAAGTATGGCTGCTTCATATGGTTGAATCCATGTTCTCATACTTGACAACTTATAATTTCACCATATTGTACCAAACAATGGATCATTTTGTCATTAGAGAGTGGACTAGATACAAAAGAAAGCTTTACCGCATTTTCTTGCAAAAAGTGTTTGCTTCTAGATACTCAAACATGAAAGAATTCTCTTGTAATCAGCTTCCTAAGATTTTATAGTTGGTACAACATGAAATGAAATCTTATTTTTCATAGAAGAAAGTAAAGCATTATTTTCAATGTACTTTTGTACATTCACTGGATCTCATACATAAGATGAAGGAAATCTACTAATAAAATATATAAATAGTTCAACGGAGATGATCAAATCATTATTTCAATATTGCTACAATGATAAGAAAAGAACATTAGACCTAAGGGATGTCCTAGATTATTGCTCAACGAGGGAAATTCATGGACAATATCATATTTCTTTGCAAAGAAGACTGCTCAGATGTATCACCAACATGATAGAATTCTGAAGGTTCAGATAATAAGCTCACACTCTCTTCCTCTATCGGTTGAACCCATGGTTGTTTTCCCAACCTTTTCAAGTTTTGTAGCTCCATTGCAACTTCTTCCATAGTGGGCCTTTCTTCATCTTTTTGACTGAGGCATCTTTTTGCAACCTTAGCAACTACACAAAGTTCCTCAACATTTTTCTCATCCACAAGTCGATCTTCAATTAGTTCAAAAAGACGATTTTCATTCATTGATGAAATGAAATATGTAGCCAAGTTTCTTTGTTCTTGTGGTCTTTCAAAAGAAAGAGGTTTTTTACCTGTTAAGAGCTCTACAAGAACCACTCCAAAGCTATAAACATCACTTTTCTCTGTCAATTGACTTGTGTGGAAATATTCTGGGTCCAAATATCCCAATGTCCCTTGAACCAATGTGGTTATTTGAGATTGATCCGTAGGAAATAACTTGGAAACTCCAAAATTAGAAATTTTTGCAATATATTTTTCATCTAATAATATATTTGTCGATTTGATGTCCCTATGAATAATTGGTATAGAGACTTTGGAGTGAAGATAGGCAAGTACGCTAGCAGTTTCTGTTGCAATCCTCAATCGATCTTCCCACGAAAGCAAAATGCCATGGTTTTGATGAATATGATGAAAAAGGGTTCCATTGGAGATATACTCATAAACCAACTGTGGTACTTCAGTCTCTAAACAACATCCCAAGAGCTTTACCACGTTGCGATGATTAATTTGAGTTAAAATGACAACCTCATTTATGAATTGCTCCATTTGACTAGAATCCATTATTCTAGACATTTTAATGGCAACAATTTGATGATCAGGCAAAATGCCTTTGTAAACCGTACCTTGTCCACCTTGGCCTATGATGCATTCTTCATTATAATTATTGGTTGCCAACTTTAACTCTTCGGTTGACGATTTTCTCAAAGTATTTCTCTTTTAATCTCATGAGTTTTCTTTTCTTTATGATGAAGTATAACCAAGAGATACAAATGAGTAATACGAAGATGCAAAGGCTTATACCTGCATACAATATATGCCAATTATTAGTTAGTGAACATGAATATCTAGAGAGAAATTGGTCATACAATATAGCCTTTGTTATATTGTAATTTTCTCAAGGAAGAAGGTTTCATAAATTGACTAATAACATGGCCGTTTCTCATAAAAAGAAAAAGGAAACTTGGCATAAAACTTCTAGAATCCATGCAGATTTTCTTTTTTCACTTTTGGTTTAACCCCTACAACCTCTCCTATATATACGTACATACATACATATTGTGTATATAATGGGATTGGCTGAATATCTATTTGTTGATCAGCCTCCTTTTATAGTTGCTATAGTTCGTTGTATCTCTCTCTTAGTTTTCCTTTTATAAAAATCTTCTTTTATTACCAAATATGTATAATAGATCCCATAGAATGAACATGAGAAATCCATTCTTCCTGTTAATTGATGTACTCCTTTGGTAGGCGGCCATCAGCAGTTTTTTCTAGCCAATTAGACATGCAAAATACGAGAACCGTCTTATTTTGCTAGCCAAAATCTTGTTTGAATGTGAAATAGATCATCAAGTAACAATATTTCTAATTCACTTCCAGACTTCTAATCTAGAAATTTGTAATCAGCTTTTACAAAAGAAGAGCTCATAGCCAAATCCAATATATTATGATTAAATGTTACACATTATGTTCTATAAAAATTATACTTTTATATCATATGGCATCTCACCAAATGTTGGGTAATTATTGGTGAGAAGTTATGTTGTAAAAATAATAATCAGAAGGTAGGGAAGTTATCAATGAACACTTTTCAAACCAAAATGTGTCAGTGTCGCAGAATTGTTGTGTCGAGACTGAGAATTGCAGAGGAAAAGAGGGTTGAGTCGTACCATTAGGCCATTCTCCTTAAACCACATTTGCCCCCTACGATGCAACTGAGTAAATACAAATCGGTCGTAAAGAAAGAACAACCCACAACTACTAGTAGATGTGCACTCGTTTATCAAACCCCCACGAACCACTCAAAGATGATGCTTAGATATAGAGACGATTGATAGAAAAGGAAAATTGTGTTATTGTATGCACTTATATGTGTCCAACACTTTATTTATAGAGTGCTTTCAGTCACTTGAACAGACACCTCTGTTTGATCATAAACAGAGAAATGTATCTCTCAAAAACAATGCATCTATTTGAAGAGACACAAAGAGGAAGAGATACGAAGAAAAACATTTAAAAAATAAATAAATTTAAATGGACAAACTGGTTACAAACCAAACCATGAAAGAGAAAAATGATAGGGTGTGGCATACCCACACCCCACCCTGGCCCAATTTGGTGGCGTGTACATATGAGAAAAGCACCCCTAATCTCCCCTCACATGCATGTAGTGATATATAGTGTTTTCCTCTTATGGGTTCCTACATATAGAGGACACAAGCCTACTAATATACTCAACTTTATCTCTTTACCAAATAATGTGGGACAATAACTCTTTTCTTACATGCAAGAGAAGAGAAGAGAAGAGAAAAAAGAGAACAAGAAAACAACGAGTGAGATTCATAAAATTTTGAATCACAGTTGCATTCAATGTGGTGTTGTGTGTTAAAAGTGCAAAATATAACTATCATGCATACAGAAAATTTTTATTTACATTATGTATGGTTACGGTTACATTCATAATTTTTTCTTTTTTTAAATTGGCCCTCAACAAATGTAACTAAATACAGATGATCCATTTGAAACGTTTGCACAAAAATTGCATAAGGACAAGAGCATTACCTACGATGACCTTAATTACAGGGAAAGCTTTACTCCTTGGCTTGCAACCTTGCCCATCTTTCTTACCATTGCCATAAGTACCCTTTGGACAAGAGCAATTGTATGATCCAATTGTATTAGTACAAGTTCCTATGCAAAGATAATTATTTGGATCATTGCACTCATTTACATCTGGAAAGAGAAAGACAATAATCAAAGCATTAGCAAAAATATTATAAGTGTTACAACTTTCACAAAAATCCAAAAGCATCAGTAAATTAGAAAAAATGTGTTCGCATATTTCGAAGACCTTCTCAAATCACAGATTCATATTGATTCTTGGATTTATTAGTAACGTTTTGATCGTCGTTATAAAATGAACGTAGTACTAATTAACCAAGGGTAATGGCTTGTAGACTTTGGAGGGAGTGGAGTAAAACTGAAATGATTCAAGTGACAGTATTAATGGCTTGTAGACTTTTGATCCTAGGGTTGTCTCTCATCGCTTATACATGTAAATACTGAAGGAAAGGAAGAGAATATAATGAATTAGTACCTTGGCAGCCGTCGGGGAGATAAGGATTCCCTTGAAATCCTTTCTTACACTGGCAAAGATAACCGGGGCCATTTTTGGAGTGTATGCAATCGGTATTGTGCCCGCAGGCATAGTCAGTGTCTGTCCCTCCTTGTCCTTGTGCTTCCTCGCAAGAAATGTTGTTTCGAATTGCCCAGTCCAGTACTATTGGAGTTCTGAAGCCAACGTTTACAAGGTATTCCACCTCATTTCTTAAGCTCCATGGATAAGAACCATTTGAATTAAACCAGTCTTTGTCGGCCAGAAAGGCCATGCTGCATTTGCTCATATTCCAAGCAGAGTTTGTGGTAGATAGATTGCCAATACTGTGAAGTGATGCCTCAAATGAAACAAGATCTTCTGGTATTGCCGTCTGGCGGTATCCGGTGTCGTTACAGCGTATATTGGTCTTGTCCGTGTTACAATGACATAATGAAACACATTGGGACTCTTGGTCATTGGAATCAGACATAATGGCAAGTATGTTACAACCAATAACCATAAATTTGTTCCGGGATTTAGAGAATCTATATTCCCTAGGAATTATGGTCCCCTCCCTGCTATGATCATATATCAAGGAGTATATGACATTGTGGTATGGGTTCTCCCCCATATCACAATCGACAAAAGCCCAGTAGAAGAAAGTTAATTCGCCATGTAGTGATATGTTCAACACAATTTTATCACTATACTCATAATAGTCAGGGTCATACATCATCAGTTGCGGATGGTCAGTGGCTGTATTGCACAACAACTTGAATTCATTTCTATAACAGCTTGGATCATCTCCAACGAGGCCAAACGGGTATGGAATGCTAACATTTCCGCATTTTCTTTGACAATCTAGCTGCTTTATCTCTGGAGATTTTGGTAAAGCAATCGTCATCATCATCAGCTGTTATAAAATTAGGTAAAGGAAAACAGGCAATGCATTTTTTCCGTTTTTTTTTTCAAGAGGTATTAATATTTTTTTCCCAGCAATCCAAGTCTACAGTTCTAGACTTTATACATTAACTCCTTGCAGTTTCTACAGACATACCACCATATATGGTTTGGCATCGTTCCCTTTCATGAATCCCATGTCCTTCCACGTAAACTCTAATCCCATCACTGGTGACCTTTACTGCCACAAAACCCTCCTTCGAAATGCCTAAATCTGCCATGAAGAGGTATTCAGTCTAACGAGAAGGTCCTATTCCAGGACCAAGCATATTGGGAGAGGATGATAAGGATGGAGGTGAAAACTTATAACTATTGACTCTATATATATATATAGAGAGAGAGAGAGAGAGAGAGAGTGAGTGAGAGAATTAAAATTTGTAGGAGTAAATATATGAATTATCTAAAGAGATCTACTACCGGCGGTTCAAACTGGATATATTGTCCCTCTATTTCTTGCCCCATGGGGTGGTTTAATCAGAAGTCTCTAATTGCCCCAATTGTACTAAATTTCCTATTACAGTTTTGAAGAAAACGCCTATTATCATAAATGAACACATACCTTGGCATCCAATGGGGAGATAAGGATTCCCATTGTAACCTTTCATACAATGGCAAACGTATCCACGGTGGTTGTTAGAGTTGGAGCAGTAGGTGTTGTTTCCGCATGCATAATTCATCGTTTCATTCTCACATTCTTTGTTTGCAACTAACCTGTTTACCACTGCACATTAAAAAGTAAAGCTTTTCATAAGACATATTGAAAAATCGGACTGCTACGATGACTTCAGCCGTGTTACAATACAATGTTGGGTATAAGACTAGGAACGTCAGTGTATTGAATAAAGTGATAAACCCGCCCAGACCGGACTATGGTATCATATTCGGTTCAATCTTAATTAGGATTCGGGTTGATTCTGATTGCTGACCTACACCGTGCCCAATATAACACTGAAGAAATGTATGATGTCCTTAGGTAAGAATACCGGTATTGTTATTTGGATGGGTCAGGTCGGGCTTGGGGAACCTATTCCAATTAGTCAAGTTGGGGATCGGGTTTAGGTTGAACAAAACAATACGAAACCCGTCCCTTTGGCATCCCTACGTAAGACATAGACTAATTAGGAATGCGCTATCAAGGAGTCCTTTACGGACCAATGGTTTCATCTGGTGACTTCCATGTGTGAATAACAGCAAAGCGTTTATGTTTAATATTTGTATTTAAATTTTGAAGTAAAAGAGAGAAGAATAATTGTTTGGATTTCGTAGTAATAGCATACCTTGGCATCCATGGGGAAGATAAGGATTCCCTTGAAAACCATGCAGGCAATTGCAAAGATATCCAGCGCCATTTGAGGAGTTGGTGCAATAGGTGTTACTCCCACAGGCATACCCAGCCACGTCTCTTTGTGCTTCCTCGCAACTCTGGTTTTGAATTGCCCAGTCCAGTACTATGGAAGTCCTTATCCCAACGTTAAGAAGGTATTCAACATTGTTTCTTATGTCCCAGAGATGTGATACTTGTGAGTCAAATGAATCCTGGGCGTCGGACATAAGGACAGCCAACCCACATCTACTAATGTTCCATGTGTATTTGAAGTCGTTACGGCTCCATATGTATGCATCAAAATCAGTAAGATCGTTTGGTATGGTTGTCTGGCAGCAACCAAAACCACCGCAAGATGAACCAGCTGTCACTTTTGTATCGTTCAAGCATGACGATGGCAGTGTTGCAGAACAACTTGAAGTCATCATGTTTGTAACAGGTTGGATCATCTCCAACTAGACCAAAGGGATATGGGATGCTAATATTTCCGCATTTTCTTTGGCAGCCAACTCTTGTATCTGGCGATGTAAAAATTATTATTGTTATCATATAGAAGTGTAAATTGGGCCGTGCCACCCGTGGCCCGGTACGATTTTGGACTAATTTGTACTGGTATGGCATGACAGTACATACGCCATGTTAGACCCAATACGATGGTCCGTGCCGTGCTGGGCCTGGGGTTCAAAGTTTACAGGTCAGTACAGCACAACACGACCAAGCAAGTAGTGCTGCCCGCGGCTTGTATGTTTGCACTGCCCAGCACGGTCCATATATGCTATTTATATATATATTTGTATATATATACATAATAATTATATATTTTATATATTTATATATAAATATATAATATATTATATAAATTATAATTATATAAAAATATATAGAATATAATATATTAATAAAATAAACAATTTTTTCAATTTTATTATATTAATTTATTTAATTATTGTATAATAAGCAATTCTATACAATAAAATTCATATAAAATTAAAATTTTAAGTTATTTTTTCAATTTTCTTAAATAAATAGGCAAAAATAACTTTGGCCCAGTCCTTGGCCCGACTTAGTCCAAGGCTTGGCACACGGCACAGCATGGGGCTTGTGTTGCAGGCCATGCCGGGCCGACCCCCAAATTTTCATAGGAGAGGGCGGCATGACCCACACTTTGCGTGAGCTGCTTGCGGATCGTGCCTACACCTCTATCATCTCAAGTAAGGATGTAGTCCTCACATAACCATCCTTAAGAAGAGGTGAGGAATCAATAAATACATTTTAAGTTGAACACAACATATTAAATATAAGAAATCACATTTGCTTCACAAACAAAAATGTCAAAGTCTTTAATTTATTGAAAGGGAGAATTCCTGACAAGTACCCTGCACTTTGGGTATAGTGCCACTTTGGTCTCTGAATTTTAAAATGCAATAACTCAATACCTGGACTTTCAAAATTTATCAATCAAGTTCCAGTTGGCCCATTAATTATTTGTTAAGTGGCATTTCAAAAGACACAAATTCCCTTCGAGTGTTGTCTAATTTTCTTTATCATCCCTTCAAACCTTGATAAAAAAAATGAACAGTCTCAAATCTTTGCCTCTTTTATTCAAGAAAGTTGGAGTCACGAGAATGCCCACTAAGATGTGACTCCAACTTTCTCTAATAGAAAAGGCAAGGATATGAGACCGTTCATTTTTAGTCAATGTTTGGATGATTGATAAAGAGAATTTGATAACACTTTAAGGGTATTTGTGTTTTTTCAATTGCCACTTAACCAATGTTTAATGGTAGAGATTGGATTGACATGTTTTAAAAGTTTGAATATCTAATTATCGCATTTTAAAATTTAGGACCAAAGTGGCACTGGACCCAAAATACAAGATACTAATCAAGAATTTTCCCTAAATTAAAGGGATAACTTGAGTTAAACGCCCCCTTAGGCCATTGTACAGTTTGGTTCAGCGTCGAGTGGAAAAGATTCCCAATTTAGGGGATGGTGTTCATAGGGAGGGCTGGGATATATATTTCGGCAATAGGTGGTGACGTCTAGAATAATATAAGATGATTACCTTTATATAACCCTAATTCAATAGTGAAATTTGAAGCAAAATTGGAAGAAGGGTGAAGTCATACCTTAGCTTGGCATCCATGGGGGAGGAGGTAAGCATTCCCATGATAGCCTTGCATGCATTGGCAAATATATCCAAGGCTGTTGTTGGGGATAGAGCAGTTGGTGTTATCCCCGCATGCATAATTCCTACTTCCTTTCTCACATGTCTTTTTTGCGTTTGATCCGCCCACTTCTATGCATGCAAATTAATATTTCTTAAATTAAAATCTGTTTATTTTTCATATTAAGAGGAAATTAAAGAAGTCAGACGGCTAATATGACCAATAGATGATCAGAGCATGGGAGATTCAAATAAATCCCCCTCTCCAACCGATCATTGATTCAAATGGGCGAATATCATATGAGTGCTCCATGTGACATTATATAGTAGTAATTAAGGTCAGTTAAACTTTACCAAAAGAAAAGCTAACTTAATGAGATCCGGTTATGATATCATTTCTTTTAAATGCATGATAAAATAACCATTACAATTAGTGTTAAAAGCCACTGCTGCAAGATATTATTAATCTTAATTGATGAATGCTGCTCAGGATAAGTAAGAGACACAGGAAGAAGAAGACCCGTCAACAACCAAGTCTCGAGATAGGAATGGCAATGGGGCGTGGTGGGGACAGGGAGTCACTCTCCATCCCCTCCCCGTCCTCTTGGAGGACAAGGTTATCCCCATCTCCATGGGGTTCTCATGATTTTTTATATTGTCAAGTATTTTGTTTTTGTTTTTTTATTTTATTTAAAAAATTAAAAATAAAATAGTTAAAATTTACAATCACATTAAAAAAGATTCAACCATATTTTTAAAAATATAAAATACCCACATGTATACATCTATAAAATATTTTAGCAGAGATCCCTAGTGGCCGGGGATCGATTGGGGTCCCCGTGGGGCAGGGAATGCACTCCCCATCCCTATCAAAATGGATGAAAATTTTTCCATCCCCATTCTTGCAGGGAGAAAATCATCCCTATCCCCACTTCATTCAGAGAGAGTCCCCATGGGAATTGGGGAAATGAGAAAAATTGCCATCCCTAAGCTAAATGTAAGTCCTAGTTATCTCTCCTTCTCTCTTCAAGAGTAAAAGAAAATTTTATTAAGATGAAAGGAAAAAGGGGGAAAAGAATAATACAAATGGGTCAAAGCCCGAGGCTCACTCAAGAACCCAGAACGGAACACACTATTAATCAAAACAAACCGACAACAACAACAAACCAGGAAGGACAAGAAAACGTTGCTGCAGAAAGCCACATAACCAAAGGAAAATCAAAAAGACCAACAAAGACAGTGATAGACGCATGGCCCATGCAGGTGTGTGACGTGGCATAGGGAGAAGAGTAGCAGATTTCCTCCCTTTTCTCTTCATTTTCTTGTTAGTTTATTTCTGTTCTATTTCCTTGTAACTAGGAATAGGACAATAAAGCCAAGGTATTGGCCTTAGGAAGTAGTCAATTTGGTTAAGTAGTTATTACTTAAGAATAGGTCAAGTTGTTAGTGGTTAAGTAGTTATGTTCCTATGGCTTAGGGATAAACTAACTACTAGAGAAGCTAATCCCTTAATCAGTGGCTCTGTTAGTGGAAAGAAATTGAGAATTTTCTGTATTTAAACACCACCCATCCAACATGGGAGGGGAGTTGGAAGTTAATAAAATCTTGTGGTCTTATTCTCACCCTAAGCAGAATACTCTATCACTCTAGCTTTGACTGGGACCTATCATTGGTATCAGAGCTAGGCACCATGGCTACTAACAAGGAGAGAATTGAGAGCTTAGAGGCTGGACTTGGAGGCGGGAGTAGCTGATAAGTTTCATCAGCTAGAAGATGCCATCAACAAATTATTGGAAGCTCTACTCTCCAACCGTGCTACATCGACTGCCAACAACCTTGAATTTAAGGCAAACTCTCCTACCGGGCGTTCTCGCAGCATGAGAAAAGAATCTCGAGACAACTCCGAAGTGGGATGACAATTGTTCTCTTCCAAACTAGCCAAATTGGAGTTTCCTCGATTTGCGGGAGATGACCCCACCGAATGGTTCACAAGAGTAGATCAATTTTTTGAATACCAAGGCACTCTTGAATCTCACAAGGTGTCCTTGGCTTCTTTCCATTTGAAAGGCGAGGCTAATCAATGGTGGCAATGGTTGAGAAGATCCTATAAGGAAAAAGGCAAAGAGGTGACATGGGAAAATTTTCAAGAGGAACTTTGGGCAAGATTTGATCCTATCGAATGTGAAGACTTTGATGAAACATTGTCAAAGATTACACAGGTGGGCTCCTTACGTGATTATCAAAAAGAGCTCGAACGGCTGGGAAATCGGGTACAAGGGTGGAATCAAAAGGCATTAGTAGGCAACTTTATGGGAGGTCTTAAAATTGAAATAGCAGATGAGATTCAGATGTTTAAGCCAAAATCCTTGAACGCTACATGTCAATTCAATAGGACCACTATCGACTCTTCTCCAACGAAACTAAAGTCTGCTTCACCAATGAAACGACTCACTTGGACAGAGATGCAAAGGAGGCGTGCTCAAGGCCTTTGTTTTAATTGCGATGAAAAATTTGTACCAGGGCACAAATGCAAAGGGCCGCAGTTGCTGTTGCTTGAAGGAAATTATGACGAAAGTGAGACAGATGACGAAGAGGGAGCTCACACCAACCTTTGACGAGCTATGGAACAGATACATCAAATTGGACCTTGAGGACAAGGTTCCTCTGAAAGACGGGGGCAATGATAGACGCATGGCCCATGCAGGTGTGTGACGTGGCGTAGAGAGAAGAGCAGCATATTTCCTCCCTTTTCTCTTCATTTTCTTGTTAGTTTATTTCTGTTCTATTTCCTTATAACCTGTACATAGGAATAGGTCAATAAAGCCAAGGTGTTGGCCTTAGGAAGTAGTCAATTTGGTTAAGTAGTTATTACTTAAGAATAGGTCAAGTTGTTAGTGGTTAAGTAGTTATGTTCCTATGGCTTAGGGATAGACTAACTACTAGAGAAGCTAATCCCTTAATTAGTGGCTATGTTAGTGGAAGGAAGTTGAGAATTTTCTGTATTTAAACACCACCCATCCAACATGGGAGGGGAGTTAGAAGTTAATAAAATCTTGTGGTCTTATTCTCACCCTAAGCAGAATACTCTATCACTCTAACTTTGATTGGGACCTATCAGACAACCAACCTCGAAACTCTTTAACTGACCTAAGGCCCAAAAACTAAGTGGGACAGAGTGACAACTTACCTCTTCCTCCTCTTCCTTAACCACTAATTGCCTTCCATCCTCTTAGATCTTCTTTAACTGAATCATCCACATCAAATTCAACAAGCCTTCTTATCTTTCTACATCCCAAAAATCCCCTAAACTTGAAAGCCTCGTGGGTTTTCGCTAAGAACTCATTGTAAAACTCTTCCTCGTCACTTTCAATTCTACTTTCAGCTCATGCCTCTCTTTACTAAACCGCTGCCTTCCTCTTAGTTTACTATGTTCAAGTCCAAGTTGATAGTGGTCCCCCCTATCCACTTGTAGGGGACTGATAACGATGATACTGCTGAATCAGTTACACCATTCACTTCATCTATTCCGTAACATGAGGGATTTAGACTGTTCCATCCATTCAGTAACATGAGGGATGAGGGATCTAACATATTCTTATCTCCGCTCTGTATTCTTATCATAAATTCCTTGTGTATTTATCTCTAATGTATATAACTCCAATTGTATAGTGACACATGTACATATAGATACAAAAATATATATATGAATATATATATATATATATATATATATATGTGAGTCTCAAATTGAGTAACACACAATTTTGGTATTCATTCAAAACAGTTCCTCTGTTTTTCAGATTTCACCGACCCAAGGTTCTCTACCTCTGGACTCCTAGACGGACTCATCCCTTGTCCTGATAAAGCCTGATCCCCCACAGTCGGAACACCTTCTTATGAACTACGGTCATCCCTAGGAAGGTTTTACCCTAGTGTAATCGACGTCCTAACCTTCTACTTGAATCTTGCACCAGTGCAACAACCTTGGACTTGCTAACACAGTCAGCCTCAATTCAAGAGCTCTCTAAATTATCACGTCTAAATCATCACCACAACATCCTTAGACTTACACCAATGCAACACCACATAGTTCAATTGTATTCTCTCATACTCGAAATAGGCCTTCCATTGTATTCTCCTCCTACCACGTTTTGTGACAACCTCATGCACAGTTTGGAAGGAGTCTTACAGCTAATCCAGTGCTCCATTCTCGATCCATTTTTATTTGGAGTTCAGTTTGTTGCTTCCGCTGATCTACTAGTGGAATTTAGCCTATAACAAGCTTCTTGTGTTTTTTCCAGACGTAATCTTCAGTGGTTAGTTTTCTCCCAACTAAACGGAAAAAGACAAAAATGTAGGTTCTCGGGCTTCCAAGCAGCCAACAGCCTACGCAGAAAAATGCACCAAACAGGGCCTTGATGATTAAGTAATTGTTAAAAGAAGTACTTGTATTATATTAACAACCACTTAAGGTTGTTTGGTATCCCACTTTTAAAATCACTTATTATGTTTTTAAGCACTTATTGGGGTGGGAATGTTTGGTAAGCTATTTTCCCCATAAGTGCTTATATTGATACAAATGACAATTTTAGCCCTCACTTCACTTATACATATAAACAATGCTTTTCACATGTCACACTATACATTTCAACTGAGAATCCACATGGACCCACACATGAATCACCATGTGAACTCAATTAATAACAACAATAATAATAATCATAATAATTGATGATGCAAGTTTTGGCAGTTCCTGACAGGCCGGTGACTCGGATGCTGATTGATAGTGTGCGATCCGAGCGTTCTCTGGTCATCTGGCGACTTCTTGGTGGCTGGTGACTCAGAGGCCGAAGTGGAGGATTTCCACCAGATAAAGACTTGGATGTCGAGCTAACTAGGCTAAGCTAGGGGGTAGATCGGGTGCCGACCTAAGTTGATTGTCGAGCTGTGTAGCTCTTCAAAGAAACCTACAAGGAATTAATGTCAGAGTGTCCGGGTTGCTTTACCCGTGGTGGGCACTCCGATGCTTAAGTTAGTACTCGGTTGTGCAAGCTGAAAGTATGTATACTAGTAGGCTCGTGAACAAGTAATCGTGCATACCCTCTTCCTTGAGGTCTAAAGTCCTTATATAGTTGAGTTGCCATCGATCCCACGTACCGCACCCAAGATTTCCGGGAGGTCATGCCTAACCGGTCAGAGATCCTCAGAGGTAATCGTCATACACGTTGACCATCCTCTGGAATATCCGATATGCGGGCCAACTTCCTAGAGACCTGGGGGTATCAGCATATGCATGCCAAATTTGTTGGCGAGCACATTTCGTAGGTCACTGCCTGGTCCTCAGTCAAGTCGACAAGCCCTCGAGGGAGGTCGTTCCTCGCATCGAGGTCACTTCGGCCAGTGGCGAGGAGTTATAGGTCAGCCCTGAACGAGGTGCTCCTAGCTGACCTAAGTTGTGGTCAAAGTCGCTAGGTCGGAGTGCAAATGAACCGCGATCTAGGACTCCAAATCATCACTTAGGTGGTGTCTATGTGTCATTCAGTAGTTCTAAGATGCCATGTGTCACGATGTCATTGGAGGGCCACATCCGCCCTTCATCAATTGCCCCCCACTCCCGAGCTGAGAGTACCTAGGCGAAGGAAGTAGATAGTTCCTTTGGCTTGGAATGACTGTTTTATGAACTCATAGTCGTAAGCATAGGTCTGATTTGCTTCTCAGGTTAGAAGAATCCAAGTGTTAGCAGCCTTACACAGGACCTCGTTGTCTTGATTATCGGGGCACGAGAGCGATCTCATCTGCTCGAGGAAAGGTGGAGCAGATACACGAGGACATCTACCTTATAAGGGATGTGACCATCAAGGGATCTAGCAATCCGACCTATTACCTCAAGAGTGGAGCTCATCGGATCGCCCTCAAGAAGGGGTTCTATGTGATTGCTTTATCAGGTTGCTCCACCTAAGTAGACTCTAACGTAGCATCATTCAAACTGGTTCTGAAAGAGTATCTAGCGAGTTTGACACAAAGCCTAAACCGAGGTGAAAAGATTGGCTAAGTTTGCATTTGACTCTATTGCCCTTGCCAAGGAAGCAGGCAACTGGGTCTTATGTGGTGCCGAGGTCTAATAAGCTCGCAACTAGATTGCCCAAGCCGCGGAGGTGATTGGGTCTTATATGGTGTCAAGATCTTTTATCAGCTCGACACCTTAGCTCTTAGGCACTAAGAGCGATTTGTGGTCCACTCTACTTATCCTTGATCTTGGCCATGCCAAAGAGTCAATTGCGTCACATGTGGTGCCGAGGTCTTTTATTATCTCGGCGCCCTAGCCCTTAGGATATGAGAGCAACTCGCCGTCAACTCTCCTTATCCTTTATCTTGCCCACATCGAAGAGGCAAATGGGTCTCATGCGGTGTTGAGGTCTTTTATCAGCTCGGCACCCTAGCCCTTAGGCTCTAGGAGTGACTCACAGTCCATTCTCCTTATCCTTGATCTTGCCTATGCCGAAGAGGTGACTGGGTCTCACGTGGTGCTGAGGTTTTTTATCAATTGGGCATCCTAGCCCTTAGGCTCTGGGAGCGACTCGTGGTCCACTCTCCAAAATATTATTTAGCCAACGTGCGCATTAACCTTTCCACCTAAAAAGGTGGTCGTTCTGTAGTAACTTCCCATATGGCTGCTTCTACATTGTCTCGTGGGATTATCTTCCTAGGTGAGTGCTTGCAAGACCACAACTATGCACTTCGGACCCCCTTGTGAGGGTTGTTGATACATAAACATGTTATTGGTGTGAGTCAGCAGTTCGAGGCTACAGTTACACTGCATCAACCTTGTAGTGACGTCAGTCATCCACCCCTACAAGAAGCCACTAGGAGCTCGACCTACGAGAGAAGCACTATTGACTTTAGGTCGCCAGCTCGCATGGGAGCCTTGGAAGGCTCGACCTACAAGGGCATCCATGTAATCCATTGGCCGCCTACTCCCATGGGATCTAGGAAGTGCTCGACTTCTAGAAGCAAACTTGCGAAATTAAGCAGAAGAGGCTTCATTCGGTTTAACCGTTGTTGAGTATAAACATAGAATGAGCTGAGGTCGGTGGGGCTTCTTTACAATCTATTGGCTGTCAAACACCGCGGGAACTGTGGAGGGCTCAACCTGTAGGGGTGGCCTCACTCCAAGGTGCTTGTTGCCAAACTACTGGTTGTCGAGGTCATTATGTTGTTTACATCGGGCTTCTCCCATTCTCAGATTTGGAAATTCTTCCTTCATTTCATAGAACCGCCACGCTTCAATCCTGGTGGGAACCGCTGATGAATCTACCGCAAGGAGAGGGGTGTTCACAAGCCATGGCGGTGTGTTTACATAAGATACTAGGAGTGATGACTTTGGCATGGTTGCTACTGATTGTAATAGGGTGGGTCTCAAGGTTCATCATGGACGCCTTTGCCCCCCAGTAATTGATTATTGGTTCATGATGTTGGTACTGGTCAAAAATGCCTTTGAGTTCATAAAAAATGGAAATTAGAGAGTGAAAACTTAAATTTTTAAAAGGTGAGATCTTAACTTTCTAGAAGATGAGCATTTAGTTTTCTAGAAGACGAGAATTTAGCTTTTTGTAGCATGTCTCACAGATGATGTCAGTTGATGATGCAAGTTTTGGTAGTTCCCAGCTGGCCGGTGACTTCGATGCTATTGACGTTGTGCAATCTGAGCGCTCTCTAGTCATCTGGCTACTTCTTGGTGGTGGGTGACTCAAAGGCCGAAGTGGAGGATTTATGTTGGATGAAGACTTGGAAGCCGAGCTGACTAGATTGCGATTCCTAAGTTAGTACTAGGTTGTGCAAGTTGAAAATATGTATACTAGTTGGCTAATGAACAAGTAATTGTGCGTACCCTGTTCTTGACGTCTGAAGCCCTTATATAGTTGAGTTGTCATCGATCTCACGCACTGCACCCAAGATTTTCAGGATGTCGTGCCTAACCGGTCCGAGATCTTTGGAGGTAATGGCCATGCATTCTCTAGAATATCCAGTACGTGGGCCAAATTCCTAGAAACCTGGGAGTGTCGGCATATGCATGCCGAATTTGTTGGTCAGCACATCTCACAGGTCATCGCCTAGTCCTTGCGTTGAGGTCACTTCGACCAATGACGAGGTGCTACAGGTAAGCCCTGAACGAGGTGCTCTTAACCGACCTAAGTGTGGTAAAAGTCACTAGGTCGGAGCGCAAATGAACCATGATCTGAGACTCAAAATCATCACTTAGGTGGTGTCTATGTGTCATTCAACTGTTCTAAGATGCCATTTGTCATGATGTCATTGGAGGGCCTAATTTGCCCTTCATCAATAATAATAAATAATAATCATAATAATAAAATAATAAATAATAATAATAACTATTTGGCACTTCAATGAAACCCCATCCCTAAAAATCATTCTTGCATTATGCAAGTCGCCGCATTTTGCATACATGTCAACTGGTTAGGTTTGATATTGTTACAATTTACAAGATTATGGATTTCTTTTTCGTGATCCAAAGAACCATTTTGTGCACAAGCTGATAATGCACTTGCTACTGTAACTTCATCAGGCTTAAATCCCTTGGACTGCATCTTATCGAGAGCCTCTAGAGCTTCTTCGCAATATCAATTCTGTGCATATCCAGCAATCAATGTATTCCAGTTCACCAAATTCTTGACTGTAATGCGATCAAAGATCTCTCTTGCCTCCTTGACGTTACTCTTCTTGTAGTAACCAGCAATTATTGACTACCAGGAATAGCAGTTCCGCTGTGGCATCTCCTCAAATAGCTGCCTTGCCGTCTTCAACTGCCCAATCCTCACATATCCATCGATCATCACAGTCCATGTCACTAGATTCCTCATCTCATGTGGAGAGCAATTGAATAAACGCCTAGCAGCAATAATAACCCCATTCCTTGCATATCCATAAATCATCTCTGCCCATGTAACTTCCGTCTTCTCTAGCATCCGTTCAAAACTAAATGATGCAGAACCCATGTCACCATTCCTTGAACACCCTCTTATCATTGCATTACATGTCACCAAATTCCTATCTGGCATTTCATCAAATACCCTGTGGGAACCAACTATGTCGCGGCATTTAGAATACATGCTAACCAATGAAGTCCCTATCCCCACATCTGAATCCACCCCAATTGTGATCGACTCAGCATGGAAAGCTTTCCCGGCAGAGACCCACAAGCCTTGAGTAGTAGAGGAATAACACCATAATGGTGGATTCCTTTTGCAGAGAATTTGGATGTAAAGAAGAAGAGCTTCTTCTGGGGCTCCTTGAGAGAGGTACCTTTTTATGACATGAGACCAAGATCCATTAGTTGGAGCCATCGCAAACTCTCCTTTCTGACTTCCAACCTCCTCTCCTCTGCCGAGAGGAGAGAGGTTTCTTGCTGCCGAGAGGAGAGAGGTTTCTTGCTGCCGCTACCCTGTTTTCCATCTCAAGGTGGGAGACGATGAACAGTGACTTCCCTTTCTCCCACAAGGCCACAACCTCCGCTCTCCACTGTTCCATTGTCCACCAGCGACGAAAAGAAATATATTATAGCTAATTATAATTTTATTAAAAATCTCATTCTTAACTATAATTTATAAATTATAATTCATAAGGTTTAATGTTTTATGGGATGAGAAAGACCCAACTCTCCTATCCAACCATAAAATATGCATTGGCAAAACTTCGATGTAAAAATATAAATAACAATTATTTATTATTTATTTTCAAAAATTATAAAAAATAAATAAACATTATATAATATATTCAAAAATTAGTTATTAAAGAAGAAATTTCGATTGCTTTGTGGATATGATAAATCATCAATAGATTTATAATACATTCAATCATTGTGATCACATGATAAAATTTAATTAATTAATTAATTTTTAATTATAAAAATATAAAACTAAAAAGTAATTATTAAAGAAAAAATTTCAGTTGGTCTGATAGATCATCCATACAGTTATAATATATTCAATTGTTGTGATCAAATGATAAAATATAATTTATTATTATTAATTTTTTTAATTTAAAAATATTCAATTACTCTATGGATATGATAGTTAAATCTATAAACTCGATACACCTCCAATACACACCAATATACCTCTAATAGGATACAATACACCTCAGGACATATCATATCAAAATTTTAAACAGGGGTTCTCATTCAACTTGGAAACATATAACAATGTCAAAAACAACTCTATCAGAACTAAAGAAAAAGTTAGAAAACAAAACTTTTGGAATAGGAAAAATCTTCGTGTCACATGTCTCACTGTCCTCTAAAATTTCAGGTTCAAAATAGGAAGGCGCACATCCTACATGGATTTGAGCCGTTTGGGATCTCTCACAAAAGCAGGGGAAGAAACTCTCGGTCTACAGATTGAAGTGGCATGAGGTATGGTACTTTGGTAGATTAGAAAGTTAGAAGGATGTGAAGAGAAGAAAACGTATGTATTTTTGAAAGTAGGGAACAAAGAGAGCAGGAATGAAACAATTTTACAAAGTTTCTAAAACTTTCACAAGTGTTTTTGGGAAATTTCCCAATATAATAGTTATTGAATTTCAAATTGGGACTTGACATCTAGCTTAATAGGTGGGTTATTATGTTAGGGAAAGGGAAGAAAGGAGAGAGAGTGAACGAGAGAGCTGGGAAGGGATTAAAAGGAGAGATCGTGAAGTAGAAATGAAAGAGGTGGAATGTGAGAAGGAAAGGGCTGTTGATATGGCCATTATCACTATATAATATAATAAGTATTGATATTTTTTAATATTTGTATTTAAATTTTGAAGTAAAAGAGAGGAGAATAATTGTTTGGATTTCGTAGTAATAGCATACCTTGGCATCCATGGGGAAGATAAGGATTCCCTTGAAAATCATGCAGGCAATTGCAAAGATATCCAGCGCCATTTGAGGAGTTGATGCAATAGGTGTTACTCCCACAGGCATACCCAGCCACGTCTGTTTGTGCTTCCTCGCAACTCTGGTTTCGAATTGCCCAGTCCAGTACTATGGAAGTCCTTATCCCAACGTTAAGAAGGTATTCAACATTGTTTCTTATCTCCCAGAGCCGTGAAACTTGTGAGTCAAATAATGAATCCCGGTCGTCGGACAGAAGAACAGCCAACCCACATCTACTAATATTCCTTGTGTATGCGAAGTCGTTAAGGCTCCTTGTGCTTGCTTCAAAGTCATTAAGATCGTTTAGTATGGTTGTCTGGCAGCAACCATAGCCGGTGCAAGATGAATTAGCTGTCACTTCTGTATCGTTCAAGCATGATGATCGACATTCCACATTGAACACAGAGCCCTCGTAATCATCCAATACGCCATACATGTCGCAACCGACTGCCATGAATCTGTTTCTGGTATTGGAGAGCCTGTATGTGTTTGGAAAAGAATAACTAATTTCATTATCCTCCATGTCTTCATCTGCACCCATGTAACATTGGACACTTCCGAGAATGGAAGTCGTTAGTTGATGAGCATCAAGTGATATATGGAGAATGGTATGGTCATCTCCCTTATAATCGCCATAAAACGTCAATTTTGGAGGAAGGATGGCAGTGTCGCAGAATAACTTGAAGTCATCATTTTTGAAACAGGTTGGATCATCTCCCACTAGGCCAAACGGGTATGGGATGCCAACATTCCCACATTTGCTTTGGCAGCCAGGCCTTGTATCCGACGATATCACTAATGCTGTCAAGACGAGGTGATGAAGAAAAAAGTAAATACACTTTCCAATCTAATTTCTTGCTTTCATAACTTTATGTGGAGCATATTCAACATAGAAGCAATAAGACATGATTGGTTTTGATAAATAAGACATGATTGGTTTTGATAAATACATTTTCCAATCTAATTTCTTGTCTAAATTGAGTTTTGATCAATCAAAATCCATGCATGAATTTTGATAAATAAGACATGATTGGTTACCACGTTTTTGATACAAATTGATTGATCAGAAGTTTTCTCGATATAATGTCTTTTTTTTTGTGACAAAAAAAATATTGAAAATAAAAAAAGAAGGATATACATTAGGGTTAAAGGGTGGGGGAGAGGATCTCACTCCGCCCGAAAAATCACCCTGAACTTCTTGAAAGGGAGCCTCCATCCGATAAGACCCAAAAGAATATCTTCTAATCCACCTCTCTTCAAAATAGACACTTCCTTCCGCCAACTCCACGGCATACCAAACTCTTCTAGCCGAATGCCTCTTACATAACACTTCCAAATCAGCCTTCTTTGCCACCCCAGCTTTTATAAATCAAGATCAGCCCCTCAACTTCACTTCTGTCTCCCACATTCCAACCTGATCCGAACCCAAAGATATCCCCTCAACCCAAATCCGAGTCTCCAATAGTCTCAGTAGAAACCGCAATTAAAGCGCCATTCGACACTGCTTCAAGGATGGTGAGATAGGCGCAACATGCAAAGATGAATCGGAGAAATACAGATAGGCTCAATACAGAATTCTGATTTCTACTGTAAATTTATAATATCAATGTCGTTCGATTAGTTGGCATCAATTTTAACCCTGGGCTAAACCATCATTCTGCCAAAATGAATTTGAAATTCCAACTTAAACGCTTCATCAGGTTCTTCAAGGGAAGTGTTACGCTCACAGCAGTTAAACCATCATTCTGCCAAAATGAATTTGAAATTCCAACTTCCCGTGATGCGGGGCCCACTTATTACTTTCGCAGCAACCGTTTCTTCTTATCACTACCTCTGTGTCTCAACCAGCATAACACAGCACAACGTTTCTCCAACGACAAGGTCTGTCCCAGGCCAGGCACTGGAGACGACTTACCAGTTACCACCAACCGATGGCCTATTTCTGTAGAGTAGAAAACGACCTCACTAACGCAGCTTCCTACCGCAATTCCCCTCCTTTCACCTGTGGCGCTTTTGCAACCGACAAGGTCTTTCCAGTTTCCAATATCATAGTCGAACAAGTAATGTAAAAACAGAGAGCAAAGTATTGCATAAGCATACAAACCCCACTACCGAAGCATAGAAATAGAGACCAGTGATCAATTGATTAATTAATTAATTTAGTTTTCTATCATATTTTGACCATTTACAAAAACCGAAGGTAGCAGTTCAGTTTCAAGTTTGTGACCGTTATTTGTTTGGTTAACGAAACTGTAAGCACCCCTAATTATGAACTGACTCAACAAATAACAATGGACGTTTACTCTCATTCCTAACAACAAAACCAAGACAGCTCAGGAAAAATTGAAACTATCAAACTTCTGAATTTCTTCGTCTTCCCCCTCTACCACTACCACGGACACCATGCTTCCCCATGCACCTATGGACTAACAGAATCCTCCACTTATTGGGGGATAACTTCACATAAGCATGGCTGTTGCATGGATGTCCTGCTACGTTGGAGGGCTCAAATATTACCCACACTCTACACCAACCGGTCGATTTGGGTTATGTGGATGTTTTAGGGTTATGCGGATGATTTAGTCGCAACTTCACCAAAGGAAATTCCTGAACTAGTGTAGATCATAGTATTCCCAATCCAGCCTATAATGAATGTTTTGAGAAAGATCAATTAATTCTCTCTTGGATTATTGTTTCCCAATCCAGCCTTTATTTCTCTACCTTTTCCTTCGAATCAAACATAGCCTTATGGAAAGTGGTTTTGCACTAATTGTTGAATATCGATGCTCACTAGATGTGCGGAATGCACTCTCTAAATCTTGTGCAAACTATTCACGCCCACGCTCTAGATTGATCCAACTTAGGAAACAGTTGCATTTAGCCTTAAGAAAGGAAGTATATGTCTATATCTGAATATGTTTTAAATGCAAGATCCTTAGCTGATAGTTTGTCAGTTGAATGAGAGAAGGGCACCTTTAGCTTAGGAGACAGCTACATGGACATCTCTTTTAGAACCTTGGGTCACCTTGGGGTGTAAGCGAGTCGAGCCTACTTTCAAGCTGTTCAGGCTCGGCTTACTAAATACTCGAACTCAGCTTACAGTAATCAAGTTCAAGTTGAGCTTAAACTCGAGTCGAGTAATTGGTTGAGTTAAGTTCAAGCTTTACAATAATCAGCTCCATGGCTCGTGAGCTTAATTGAGTTCATAATAAAATAATATAATATTTTTTAATATATTTGTATTTATAATATAAATAAATATTAATCTTTTTATATTAACTTATTTATAATATAAATGAATACATTTATAATTGGCATTTAAAAATATATTTTTATTTATAATACTTATAATATTAATTTATTTATAATTTTAAATATATTTTAATTTTAGTATACTTAATATTAATTTATTTAAAATCGGCTCAAATAAAACTACTCGAACCGACTCTCAAGTTTCAACTCAAGTCAAGTTTCGAACTCTGTTTTTTAATCGAACTCGAGCTCGTGATACTCGGCTCGACTCAACTCGATTAATACGCCCGAATGGTACTTTTAAATTAGAATGGTCTCCTTTTCGAACTCCATGTTAGTCAACGGGACTGGGCTTGTGAAGAGGACCCACCTACAACTTTGTCAGGCACCAATCACCAATTGAGAAAAGAGTCCAACACCGAACTCGACACAGAAACCACCACCTATCACTCGTTAGCCGTCCCTCCCACTCGAAACCACTTGTCACTCATCAATGTATTGTTAACTGGTCCAGCAACATTTGGGATGTTGGTTTGTAGGGCTGTCAAAGGGACGGATTCAAAGCGGTCGGGTCGGTTCTGTTTAGGAAAGTTCTGGTTTTTGATATATATATATATATATATATATATATATATATATATTATTATATTATAATTTAATCCATCAGGTTAGACCTGATTATCCTGCAACCGATTAATTCAGTTTTATGTCGAAAATTACACACCCTACCGTTTTAGGTTGTTCAAATGTAAGGTTGTGGAATGAAGAATCTTTCAATCATCTTTTCTCTAAGCATTTCTAAAACTCAGCTAGGGCTAGTTATTCTTGAAATGTATAATGTATTAACACATATGTCTAGTCAATTCAATTATGAGAATTATTATCTTAAGAAAAGTCTTATATATAGCCTTCATCCTCATTCCTTAAGCAATGTGGGACATGGAAAACACTCAATTGTTGCACTAATTATTTAGAGTTGATCTAAATCCCACATTCTTCAAGAAAGAGAATGAAGGCCTTTCCTTCTCCTATAAAACGATATTAACAATTAAATGAGGTTCGGGCCATGTGTATTTTTTTTGTATGTATTATTCTTTTATATTACTTAATTTACAAATTTAAATAAATTAAATTTTATTATATCATTTCATGGGCTTAAACTCTTTACTCGTTAGGTCCAAAAAGCCCGTAAACCTGGCCTAGGCCTATATAGAACCGGTCTTGGGCTTGTGATTTAGGCCCAGGGTGCAGGCTGGGCCAGGCTTAGGCCTAGCTTCAAACCCTTATCATTAGTTCTCGGCCTGGCCCACCCGACCCATGATCAGCCCTAAACTCAAGCATGCTAGAGACAGAGCCATTGATTAGTGGAACCTTTGCATAAAAAAAGAGCTATCAACACAATCAAATCCTTCATTATTATTTAGGGAGATTTGGGTTGAGAGATGTAAAGACTTTATATAGGAAAGGCTACGTCGGTTAATCATGTTATCATTAGAATTACAAATTTGTTGAGAGAAATCAATAAAGTTTGTGAAGACATATAAGATGCCTGCCTTTATTTCCTACTTAAATAATTGTAAAATTTGAAGAAAACTGGAAAAATTAAAATTTGTGAAGACATACCTTGGCATCCATCAGGAAGATAAGGATTCCCATAAAAACCTTCGGTACATTGGCATATATATCCAGGGCTGTCTTTGGAGATGTAGCAGTTGGTGTTATTACCACATGCGTAATTGCTATTTGCTTTCTCACATGTCTTTGGATTAGACCCGTCCGATGCTATGCATGCATATAAATTAAATTAAGATCTAATTCTTAAACTAAATTCTGCGCTTTTAGAGGTTTGGGAGTGTTTAAAAATAAGTACTCATTTGAAATAAATACTTATTTGGGATTGGACCACATTATTAAGTATTTATTGGTATTTAAGAAATAAGTTCAAAATAAGTATTTATTTAAAATATGAGGGGTTACTACTCCCCATTGTGTATCCCTTCAAAAGGAATAAAAAAAAGTAAATAAGTGCTTATTCAAACACTTATTTTTATGGTAAGCACTCCCAACACATGGCCGAACTTTGACCAATTAATCAATACTACTCTGAGAAGTTTGATGAATACCAGCTGATTAATTTAACTGGTTAACACTTACGATATCCAGAGGATATCAAGAAACAGAAAATTCAAACGGTACCGAAACCGTTGAATGATGAGAAAATGGGCAATCCAGACAAATCCTACTTGCCCGATCAACGATATTGACGACATCAAGTGTTCTCCTATGACAATATTGAAACGCAATTAAGCTCAGTTTGGAAGGAGTAGAAATGCAAATATGAAGAAAATACAAGGTTTTGCAGTCAACATATTTGTATTTATACTCCTTCCAAACTGAGCGAGCCTTAAGTGAAAAGCAAGAGAATAATTAGAAATTGAGTTCATACCTTGGCATCCATCGGGGAGGTAAGGATTCCCATCGTAACCTTGCAAACAATGACAAAGATATCCAGGGCCATTTGTGGAATTGGAGCAGTATGTGTTTCTCCCGCAGGCAGAATTGTTCATTCCTCGTGCTTCCTCGCAAGACTTATTGTTGTTTCGAATTGCCCAATCCAGTACTATTGGACGTCGAATGCCAGAAGTTACAAGGTCATTCACGTGGTTTCGGGCATCCCATAGGTGTGATACTTTCGACTGTAAGTCGTCCTGATCGGTCAAAACAACAATCCCACATTTACTAATATTGAGTGTGTTTGTGAAGTTGTAAACGCTATGAATCTGTATTTGAAAATCAGCGATACCCTTGGGTATCGTGGTCTGGCAGCATCCAAATCCACTGCATGGTAAGCCCATTATCACTTTGGTATCGTTCAAGCATTTTGAGGTGCAACCCACGTAGAACTCTTTGCCATTGTAGTCATACAAAGTACCAGATGTGTCGCAACCGACGATGGTCAATCTGTTTCTGGTATCCGAGACCCTAAATGCATTTGAAAAGTTAACCCCAGAGTCGCCAATCCCCTGCCATTTGTTGTTGAGGATGGTGTCTAGGTAGCATTTGGCAGCTCCAGGAACAGAGGTCGTCAGTTGGCCTTGCAGAGATATGTTCAAAACGGGCAAATTGACGTGGAACGACAATTGAGTTTCACCGGTGGTGTCGCATATCAAATGAAAATCTTCGTTCAAGAAACACTTTGGGTCATCACCGATGCCAAACGGGTAGGGTATGCTGAGGTTTCCACATTTCTCCGGACAGCCGGGCCTTGTCAGAGACGTTAATGTCGACGACCCTGTTGTTGCTGCGTTCATCGTGACCAACCGTAGTAGGATGAGATGAAGAAGCAACAAGGGCCAAATCATGATCGGATGATAAATGCGTCCTCGGTAAAAGGAAGGAACAGAATGCTGTTGTACCTGGAAATGGAATCATCGTGACCCATGCCACTATAAATATAAGTACGACTGATCAAAGATTACTATGCTGAGCCGTTTAATCCCAAGTCAATCAAGTGAATGAACTATCGATATTTTTCCAAGTCCCTAACGTTAAGCTTAAGGCGTGGAATATTACACAGAAGCCAAAAATAAAGCTTTCAATCCAGGCACACGCAGACAAATATCAGTGACTTTTTCCACTGTCACGTCACATTAGTGGTCGAGAAGAGGACAGATTTGAAAAAACAATTCTAAGAAAGTGGGAGATTTGAGCGTTAATTAAATATTTTGTGAATGGAAAATATAGAGTTCAAGCCCCTTTTATGGGATAAGGAATTGCTGAAACTATTATTTAACATTTTATAAGAGTTTGCCATTGATTAATTCCTTCTCTTAAGGGTTTTTTTTCTAGGTGATGGTATTTATTCATAAGTCAAGTCAATGGTACTCCCTTTCAATCTTCTTCTATGTCTTAAAAGGAGCGAAAGTGACACCTAAGGAGAGGAGATGACGATGGACCATCAATCCAAGCAGTCAACAGAAATACCATTAACAAGGGATAGGATGATATACAAACAAACAAACAAAAAAGGGCGTGTAGAAGGGGGTGGGGGAACCATAAATCATGCACTCAAACCTGAGCCCAAGGTTATCTGTTCAATTCAAGTTTATACCTTACTAAAAATTAATGCATTTGGGTTGGGCTTGGATAGTGTATACATGTATGTATATATATAAATAATGTATCTATATGTGTATGTATGTATGTATATATATATATATTTGGTCCAGGCTTAATTTGGAATAAAATCAAATTGATTTAAACTGGGCTCGAGTTCCCCAAGCGCTATAACCAAGCCCAGCCTAAACGTTAAGAAAACCCAAAATTTTGGGCCCAAACCCAGCCTGAGGACTAAAATTCCATGCCTAGTCCAAGTAAAATTGCAGGCTCTGATTAAGCCCACTCCAGTTGCATCTCTAATGATATTGGAGAAATCTCAACCTCCTGAAATGGAGGTTATCTAAAATTATAAAATGAGATACATGCCAATTCAAGGGGGAGGGTTGGTGGCCACAGTTCACTTTACATCATATATAGTAAAAATGTTTTAGCACACCAGTATTTTCCTTTTACAAAACATATACTCAAAACACATAATCATTCAACAAGTATACTAAAAAGGTAGCCGCATAGAAGGCAAACCAATAAAACCCAAAACCTAGAAAGCCTAAGAACCAAATTCCGCTGACCTCTCTTGCCTCATCTACCTTGCCCTCTTGAACTAAGGGACCCCCTAGAAGAGGGTTTGGCCACTACCACGTTATAAAAATCTAAGATACCATTGGTTCTTTTGAATCTAGAGAGGTAGTCCAGGTTATCAACAAAGCAACAAGGGACAACACTTTCTGAATCCGACTCACACTCTAAAATGGAATTGTAAGTCAAATATGACAATAAGGAAGTTTGTACTGAACCCTACTTAGATCTCAATCAATCGTGAAAATGAGATTTCTGACCATCTACAAAGGAAACACCAACTTGCTCAAACGATTCAACTGAGAGAGTAGAAGAATGTTCCTGATGAGGTGGAGCTTCTTTGGCGCTTGAAATGGGAAAAGAAGGCCACCAAAGCCAAGGAATCCGCCAAACTTGAATCACCCTCGCCCTTCTTTCTAGGCTATTGCAGCGTTTAGGTGAAACGACTGGTTAGTAGTCACAAACCGTTGGCATAGGGATAGGATGAGCTACAAACAAAGGCGTGTAAAGGGGTCCAAACTCCAAACAAAGCTTGTGCAATACGTTCAAAGCATATTTTGAAACCACAAAGAAAAAGGAGTCGCTGGTTGTCATATCTGTTACATTTATTATCACATTCATAATACCAAGTTTTGGATTACATTTCATACGGTGGAGAGTTTGAGAAACATATATTTCTTTAATTAATGTGTGTAAATTTAACATTATTGCAGCGTCAATGTTTCGCTGCTCCCCCAATGAGGGAGAAATGTCTGTCCCTAAATACGAATTGGGTTTGTGGCCCAATTCTAAGAATTGGGTTTGAGGCCCAGGCCCAGGCGATTAGGTGACCGCCGGCTTTGGTCACTATTAATTTTTTTATTTTTTTTATATGTTATTTTCAACATCTTTTTATATCTGCACTTTATTGGTCCACCACTATAATACATACTTAATACACTCTTGCAAATTGATATATGGAAACTTAAACTACTTAAATAAAAGTTTAAATGTAAAACTCAATCTATTAATATAAAGATTAATCATTATAACATCGAAAACAAATTGTTCAAATACAGTTTATTGATCTATGACAATTTATTGTTCCTTCGATCTTTGACTGCTACTGCCTTCTTCCCCTGATCTATGGCTTCTACAACCTTCTTCCTCGGATTGTTCATCTTGCCAGAATAATTGGAACGCTTCAGGGCAACCAGGAATTGATAATCCTAAAACTCCCCTACCTGTACATAGATTACAAACACGCAAGTCATAACACAAGTTTGAATGGTATATGATAATATAACATGCATAGAACACAATAAATAAGTGCCCCATGAAAGGTGTATACATTCTCCTAAGAATAGGTAGTTGAATTGAAAAAAAAAAAAAAGAGAAAAAAGTGTAGGAAATCGAACCCAAGTTAATTTATATCTGGGTTGAGTTTGATGATAGTGCAATTATGATTGAATATATATGAAAATGGATTCAGGACTATAAGAAAAATAAGCTGATGTGAATAAATGCAATTGTAAACTCCAGCAAATTTAAATTAATATTTAAAATCTGTAGATAGATATTTCCTTTTATTTCTTTCTAGATCCTAAAATGTTGAACAATGGCATACAAGCAGGCCACATATGCACAGAAAGCCACTGCTTAAGCCTGTGCCTATCTTTTATAGAAAATTGACACTTCTACACCCATCATGGTGATGCTTTCAGAAAGCCACTGCTTAAGCCTGTGAAACTACAATATATCTCAACCAAGCAATGAAAGGCATCCGAGTAGAAAACTTAGACTTCTCATGTGCCAACTTATAGAAATGGTAAAATTATTCATCAATCACACACAACCACAGCATGCCATTTCCACCAATATCTTCTTTGGTAAATTTCCACAAGTAGAAGAATGACTGTTGTAGGTACATTGTAAAGAAAACATCAAAATAAACCATCTTAAATGGTTACTTGTTTAGGTTATGGCCTCTGACAATCAGCCCATCTCTGTTCCATTATGGTGAGACCGCGACGTGATGTGGGCTCGCCTAGAAGATCATGGAGATTCAATATTTTGGGCCCTTTGTGCCACATTCTCAGCCATGAGGCCTAAGTTCCCAAACCCATACCTCAATTTAATTGGAACAAGATTGGCATTTTGGACAACACATTAAAAAAGACAAATGGCACTGTACCCTACCAACACATGCATTGACTGTGAAGATCATAGTAGAAATCTACTAGTCTTTCTTCTATCACTAGAATTAAAAATTGGTCAATAGGGTCACCAATCATTCAAAGTATCTGCTGAACAGGAGAAGACCGTGGAGAAGCTGGGAATATCCCTGTAAGCTTGTGGATCAAAACCAGATCACTTTCATTGTGGGCAAATCTTCATCCGCAAGAAAATAAAGTGTTTTGGTGAGCCTGTATTGTGTAGCCAGCTTTGAGTATTGGTTACACTGATTAGCTACTGATGGCACCCACAATTTCTGGATAGAAAGCTGGAAAGGAAGGTCTTGGGGACCCAAAGTCAGCCGGTGAGCCCTACCAATTATACCTTCATAGGTAGAAGATCAACCTATTCTGAAATCTCCTAGGCATGGATGTAGATGTAGACCCTAAATCAAAGTAGCATTCTCTGGTGCCTTCAAATTTCAAAAAAAAAAAAAACAAAAAAAACAAAAAATGTAGACCATCATTTTCCATCTAAAGTAGTAAGACTTAATATATACAATTGAATTGGCGAGAAGGAATGGGAAATGAATTCTTCTTCCCCTCTTATTCCAGTACATGAAAAAAAGTTGAATGAAATCCCGGTAACTACAAGAGTTTCTGACAGTTTATATTTTATACATCAATATGTATAGAGCTTTTCAATAAGTGGCCATCTTCCATATATCTTGACACAGCAGAGAAGCTAAGAAATTAAGAGCATTTCATTTTAACAATCCTCCATTCTTTTGAAGCTAAGAATAAGAGTATGACAAAGTAAAGAAAAAATGTGGCATGATTAATACAACAGCATCTTTATTTGATTTAAAAGAATCACCTGTCATTTAAAACCCCATCAAATTTGAGATTCTAACCCAAATACAATTATCATTTTTTTGTTCAGCCTTCTTGATCTACCCCCGTCAAACCCTTGATTCATCCTAATTTAATTTTGAAATGCTGATGATGTCTTAACAGCATTGTTGATGAAGTATGAAAAGCATCTCAATAATTATTTTTGCCTCAAGAAATATATCAGCATAAGAACCGAATTCTTTATTTAATTCTTAATAATGTGGTGATTCAAAAGAAAAGAAAGAAAGAAAGAAAGAAAGAAAAGAAGTGGGCCGATCAGATTAAAATCTTTTGGTAATTTTGTATGGAGAAACTAATTTGATCTGATGCTATTTTTTCTTTCTAATAATGAACGGCACCAAACAATCTTCAACAAGAAAAACTCTAAATATGTAATTATTTCTAACCCTGATCCAACACCAGTACAGTATGCAAATCTGAACCTCACTACCCACAAATCTAAACTTACCAAAAACCAAAATCCAGGGGAATAGAACTTGATAAAACGAAGTAGAGAAACATAAACAAACACTATCAAACAATAGCTACTCAACTCGAGCTTCTGATAACCAAATAAAAGGGGCAGGGTGGAGAGCAACGAGATCAGCTATTGTTTCAGCAATCTGGGAAGAGAGGAACACTAGGATCTTCCAAGGAAAAGGAAAATCAAAGGATGAATTGGTAGAAAAACATAACCACCGATTTCTTAAATTGGCTGAAAACATTGGATCTGTTCAAGGCTTTTACAGTAGATGACTGAGATTGGAGTACAGTAGCAGGCTCCTCTTCCTCATTCCCACTATTCATGTAAGCTGATCTCCTCCTCAACAGAAAAAAGCTAAATTTTGGTGGTAGTTCTGTAGGTAACCCTGGTCTCCAACCACCTTGATGATTGAATCCTTCCCAAAACTTTTGACCTTTGTCTCATCCCCTCCTCCTAGAGAGGACGCCTTTATACCTCTGACATGTACTCAAATCAACTAAGTTTTGTCCCAATTATATGGGGTCAACTACATTGGATCTGTTCTGTCATTCTACTATGTTCAGTGCTATATTTACTGTTAAGTTGTGGTCCATGAAATCATTTCTCTACTTCAACCCATGTCCTTTTTGGTCTGCTCTTCAGCTTTTTCTAGACACTCCAACTTGTAAAAATCACTCACTGGTGCTGTAAGCAGTTTACAACACAGACATGGTACTCAATTTGAAGTCTGCATATGAATTGTTGTTGTTGTTGATAAGCAACAGAAGTGATTGTATTAATAAATTTAAAATCTCCTGATGGCCCAATTCATGAGTGACATGCTAGATAATACACAAGATGCAAGTCAAAATCAAGGAAATTACAAATTTACTCATAGCATAGGTAATCCCCATTCTAGACTCTCCTTTACAACCCCCAATCAAGTACTTAGCTCATTGCAACATAACTTCAAAAGGTCACAACCTGGTTTTTTTGACACAAACCTTTATTATTCTGTTTTATTATTTGGTTGTAGAAGACAATAAGGCAGTTCATATCAGATATCCTATTACAACCTGTCCGACTTGAGTTAAAACCTCATTCTTGTTGCCAACGAGTTCTAAAAGCTAACAATGCAAAGCTACCTGGGTAAAGCAACAAACCAAAACCTATCATGCTACAGTCTCAAATTGATGACAGTAGACCAATTCATCAAAGTAGTTCAAGTCAAGTGATAGTGAAACCTCTGTTCTACTCACTAGCATGCAACAAATCAAGATTGGTGCCATGGGATTAATGCTAACATGAAATCATCTGTTCTACTCAACTAAAATGCTAAATTAATGCTAACCTGAAATACTCTCTATTTTACCAAACTCACAAAGGGGGATAGACTGATGTTGCCATGGGATTATGTAGATACAAGCAAACTCAAAGATGATAAACTGACCCAAGTTCTTGTTTTGATAATGGGATCTTCACCCATCTTGAAGGGAAGAAAAAAAATGTTTAAGGAACACAGAAGAAGATTTCTCTTGCAAATTCTCGTCAAAAAGTAGGATATACTCAAATACACCACAGGAATCACATCAGCGCCCTACAGGCTCATCTCAGTGTGCATTGGGAACATCTCTTCTACTTGTCGTTGAAAGATTGATGTTTTCAATAACGGTTGGAATGTGCTGTGGGGCATGCCCTGTGGGGCCCCGAGTTTCCAGAATGCAGTCCTAAGAATAATTCAACACTGTAAGGGTGTTAGATGGGGCAGGGGCTGAAGTGGAAGCTAGGGCGGCCAAGCATGCCTTCCTGGAAGTTACCCATTACCTGAAGGACCAGATTACCCATTTTGATAAGCACCGGATTGGTGCCATTTTCTTATTTTGATAAGGACCAGATTGGTGCCTTCTTAAAAATCTACTCAAACCACTGACCCCAAATTACCTCAAGGACCAGAAATCTAGTTAAGGATTTAGAAAATTAAAACATGGAGGGTACTCATTCAAATTTGCCACAGCTGGGCATGATAATCTGGAATAAAATTATTCAAATTTAGAAAGACTTTAATCTGGAATAAAATTAAAACCAGTTTGACTTAAATCAAAACAAATAGGAATTGCTAGACTTAGTTCAACAACCTCTGAGTTCAAAGGCAGAATATGAACAATAAAGTTTTTAAGGAGGGAGTGACGGATAATAAATAGGAACAATAAAGTCTTTCAGTTCAAAACAACCAGTGAGTAAGACTTTAAGGAGGGAGTGAGGGATAATAAAGTCTCAGTTAAGCAACCTCTGAGTTCAAAGGCATCTTGATGGGTGATCTTCAAATGAACTTGTTAGAGATCCTGCGTTCATCTCCTAGACCATTAAGTATTATTACCAGAAGCTGTCCTATACCAGAAGTGTTGGAGTTGAAAGTAAATTTTGATGGTAGTGCCATTGGTAACCACGTTTCAGTAGGGGTTGGTGGTCTGTTCAAGAAGAGGGATGTCAAAATTTGGTGGGTTTTTAGTGGTCCGATATAGGGGTGTCAACGGTATTCGAAAATCCGATTTCGAATTCGATATTTGACATAATCAAATCGAATTCGGATAATTCGAATATTTAATCGGTCAAATTTGGATATCCTATTCTTACTGAATAGTTAATCGGATTCGAATTCGGATATGACCTGATTCGATTCGATAAATATCCAAATTCGACCGATTATTTAATTCTTTTATAAAATATTTTATATAATATATATAATAATTAAGTTATATAGATAATTTATATATTTATTAATTATCTAAAATAATTAATTAATCGAATTCGAATCGAATCGAATATTCAAATATATAATCAGATTCAAATTCGGATATTAATTTTCAATATCCATCAGATATCAAATCGAATTCAGATATCAGATTTTCTAATCGGATTCGAATTCGGATATTGTCTGATCCGACTTGAATTCGATCCGTTTACACCCCTAGTTTGATAGGGACATCTCACTCAACAAAGGCTGAAATTCTAGCTATCCTCACAGGTCTCTGAATTGCAAAAGACAAAACTCTGCAAACACAATAAAATGGTTAGGAGAAAAGGATGGAGGTCCTTGGAGGTTAGCCCACTATCTGACAGAGGCAAGAGACATCTTGGGTTCCTTGCATGTCAACCTTAATTGGGTTCCTAGGGAACTAAATTCTATAGCTGATCAATTGGCAAAATTTGGATCTGCTAGGCATGGTGGTACAGAAAAATAAAATATACCTCACCTAGCCTAGGGTTGTCAATGGCCTCTGAATGTCTGATGTTTGTTCTGACATCCAATCCAATTATCTTGGATTAGGATTATGTGTTTACATAATCGGATAGTATTTGGATTTTGCAATCTGCATTACTGGATGTGGATTTAACTCCATCCAATCCAGTTAAAATCCAAATTCGATTATATTATAATATTCATTGATTTTAATATATAAATTTAGATAGTCATATTTGAAATTATAAAATATATAATTGTATATTATATTATATATGAAAATATATATAATATATTTAGTAAGTCTTATTTATATGAATTTATTAAAAAGTCATCAACTTTTTAAATTTTTTCTGTATTTTAAAAATTAAAGCAGTGTCAGATTAAATTTGAATCTGATCCAAGTCCATTAGGATTCAAATTCGAACCCAGGATCTTCAAATCTGATCAAAATTCGGATTGGATTCAGATGTCATTTTTCAATATTCAGATTGGACTCAGATATTGTTAAATGCAATCCATTTACAGACCTCACCTAGCCCACTACTCCTGATTTACTGATTATCTATAAGTGGGATCAAGTGCTGGATCTGCAATTGAATGCACATCCATCAAGCAAGCATGTAAGTATGGTCAGCTACTAATAAATAACCAGCAGGTCCAAATGCATTTTCTGCAGCCTTGGTTGAAGCATTTTATTGTAACTGACCATAAAATATACACACAATTCCTATAGTTTTAAATTCAAAAGACCAAATCATCTGGTCTTTTTGATTTGATCACTACAACTAGGGTTGTAGACATGAACCCCCTCTTGATGTGCTCAATTGTTTTAAAGTAAACTGCTAATCATACTTGTCAACACATCAGGTGATTCTGGGTGACAGTGGGGTACCTAGTTGCCCAGGTGGGCTCCTAGGCAATGCCAAGATGATAAGAATTTTATAAAATAAAGATCTAAGTTTTTGATATATCACTAGTTTTATATACCATTCAGCATACATATCATTTGAAAGAATAACAATTCTTGTGGTTAGGGTGCAACCAAAGCATTAATGTGCAAAAATCATGCGACTATTTTACTTTATAAGAAGCTTACTTTCCATAATTTTTATAGTGAGGGAACCTCTATTTGTACTAAATTTAATGCTTTCATGGCCTTCAGATTTTCTTATCTCACAACATTTTGGAAATAGTGGTTTAGAATGATAACCAATGTTTGTTTGATATATTCATTGATAAAATACCCACACCCTTGGCAAATTGGCATCTAGCAATGTATCTTTCAAAAAATAAAGAAAACAAATGTTGGCATGAGCCTTTCCTTTTCTTAAACATTAAAACAAGGCAACAAGTGTACCAACTTCATTGCTAATAAGGGTATCAATGAAGAAAACTTCTATGATTATAATACCATCAATGAGATTCCAAGCATGGCAATGTTGCTACATGCTTAAAGAATACTTTGGTATTCCGTCTATTTGTGTAGGTCAATAGTCTTGTTGGTTTATGATTGGTTTTTTTTTCTATTTTTTAAACCTTGTATTGGGTCAGGATGAGAAAGTTAGGTTGTGTGCTCTATTTTTGGGTGAGGTGCTTATTACTCTGATTGCCTCATCTGGACTGACTCTCTACAAAACTCTATTGCCCTGCTTATTGAGGCTGAAGGTTGATAGATATAGTCAATTAGTTGTAATTGAGATTTTTTACCAATCAGAAAAATAAAATTAGGGGTGCAACTTGAGTGGAGATCAAAAGCACTTTATAAATCTTATTGAGGCTGAAGGTTGATAGATATAGTCAATCAGTTGTAATTGAGATTTTTTACCAATCAGAAAAATAAAATTAGGGGTGCAACTTGAGTGGGGATCAAAAACACTATAAATTGAATCCTAATGAATCCTTGGCTACTTTCTACAGAAAAAGAAATTCCTATGAGTTGATAGTAGTGACAGTACCCACTAGTGAAGTAGAGAATTATCTAGTTTTTTGTAGTGAAGTAGAGAAAAATTATTGCCACTTTCAATTTTTATTGTGTTTTCACCTATAGTTTTCTCACCAAATAGGGCTTTTCTTACAAGATGATGATAGTAAGGGAAATCTATGAGTCGAGAAAATAGTACATAACTAGTAAAGAAGAAACCCCAATAAAGTGTTAAATAAAAATATCTCATAAGGGCTTTCCTCAAATGATTTCTTTATGCTTTCTTTATGCTTTGACATACCTACGTTTGAATTTGGCTTGACCTACTGCCGTGTTTATGCTTCAACAATCCAATATGTCTCTTCTATTTAGGGCTTCACAAAAGATTGGGGTACCAACTAGAGGCCGATGGATGAAATCCCTGCATATGAGGGGAAAGAGAGGTGAAGATATATAAATAAAGATATCTCATAAGAAAAAAAATATAAAATCAGAAAGGAGAGAAGATGAATATCATTCGCACAAGCAGGAATGGAGTACCAGGAACAAATCTTCTGGCTTCAACTCAAACCCTCTAGTTTCAAATCTTCAAATCTTTATTCACAAATTCGTGGCTTTAAATCCTTCTCTCTGAGCATATATTCACAACCGATCCACAGTTATCTTGAAATCTCCACTCTCACATCCACAGTTCTCTTGAAATCGAAGTCTATGCATGAATTCTCACAGTTCTCAAATGATAAGTTAAATGGAGGAACAAAGATATGGCATCGAGATTCAAGGAAAGGATGATTTAAAGTGAGAGATATTCGTCGTTACGCTTAACGAATCCCTCCTTTGGCGCGACATAGCTGTTTTGGCGGGCACGTGACCGCCGGATACAAGCTCCGGATTATGGGAAATTTCTTGTAATGTAACCAATTTTTTCAAGAATCTGTTGTGGTACAGGTGCCAAAGGTGCATAGGATACTTAAAGGAGGAGTTTCAAGGCAATGCCAAGATACCTATTGTTAAATTTCAAACTCTTAAAAGGGATTTGGAGAATATGAAAATGAAGGATTCTTAAACCATTAAAAATTATTATTCTAGATTAAGAGAAATTGTCAATCAATTAGTGTGTAGAAAAATATAATCCAATAATAACCACTATTGAGGTGACAAAAGATATCACCACTCTCTTAGTGACAAAATTGGTAGGCTCTTTAGAAGCTTATGAAAAAAGAGTAAGTAGGCGTAATGAAAGCTCTATAGAGAACACCTATCAACCCAAGCTCAATATAAGGTCTCAGAAATCCAAAAGAGGTGAAAGAAAATTTAGAGAAAATTCCAAAAAAGATGAAAGTTGTAGAAACGAGAAAAATGGAGGAGATATTAGGATAGATAAAAAAAAATGGAAAATATTTGCCATGCCATATTTGCAAGAAAACTAGTCATCTTGAGTAAGATTATTGGTTTCAAGGAAAACCATAATGTCAAAATTGTAAAGAAATTTGGTATGTAGAAAAGGATTGTTGTCTTAAGGAAAGACAACAAGTTAATTACTCTGAAGAGAATGATAAAAATAATTATCTATTCTATGCTTGTCATGCTGCTTCAGAAGTGAAGGATGATACTTGGTATTTGGATAGCGGCTACAGTAATCACATGATAGGTAATGAGAAGATCTTTAAAGATATAGGAAAGTCAGTTAAGTCACAAGTCACGCCTAGCAATGGGGAATTATTGGAGGTCAAAGGTAAATGACCTATCATTGTTAAGACAAGGAATGGGATACAATTCATACAAAATGTGTGTTGTTAGTCCCAAAATTGAAGACAAATCTATTAAGTGTTAGGAAAATGGTGGAAAGAGGATAGTCTTTGCTCTTCAAAGGCAATTCATGCATGATATACAACAACAAAAATAAAAATTTGGTGATTGCTAAAAGTACATCAAAAAAACATGATGGGGAATCTTCTATCCATTCAATTGATGAACGACATATGTGAAGGATGCTTGCTTGGTAAGCAAAATTGAAAATTGTTTCCATCAAGCAGTGCATGGAGAGCCAAGGCAATCCTGTAGCTTGTACATACAAATGTCTGTGGACTAATGATAATGACATCCTTCGAACAAATCAGGTACTTCATTCTCTTCATTGATGATTGTAAGCGTCAGAAAATGGACTCACTTGTGACTTGGGCCGGAGACGGTATCACCACCCATCAAGTAAATGAAAAAAAGGTGATGCAACCTCTAGGATTTACATTGGAAAGCACTTTTAATTTATTAGTGACTTCAAAGCCCGAGGCATTAGCTAACCAAACCGGGTAAGACTCAGATAGGAGAGGGAAGAGATTAGACACCCCTCTCCCGGGCTCAATAGGTGGGGCTCACATGGGATTCGAAATAAGCCAAATTAAAGAAAGTAATTCAATAACTAATTAAGAGCAATTAATAATCAATAATGCTGAGCGAAAACATGAGCAAGCCACCACAAGAAAAAAAAACTAACTAAATTATTTTATTTTAATTTATCTCCCCTTTTTATTTAATTTTATCATTTGTATATATTTTTATGAAAACCATTTTTATCTTTATTTTTTTATTTTTCTATTACCTAATTCTTTTAATCTTTTAATTTGTATTATCATTTTTTTACTTCATTCCTCTTTCAGTAACATATCCTCTCCTACCACCTAAGTATGTCCGAGTTGGCTGCCTAATCCTCTCGATCCCTTTCATGCTGCTGATTCTATATAGGGAAAGATCATTTCTACGTTGTTACCTATCTCCCATTGTCATCCCGGTTCCTCTTTTTTATTTTTTTTATTCTTACTCTTTTACAAGAATGATCTGGGTGGTTATAGTCGGTGTATCTGAAATCTTTTGTTAGGAGGAAATTAAGCTCAAACACGACCACCAGTGTGCCTGAAATCTTTTGTCAGGAGGAAATTAAACACACACGATTGGGCCAATTGTTAGACAAAATAAAACAGATCTGGGTAGACTTCCAGACTGACGAATCAATTCAACAGAGCTCCGTCATCGGTTTCGATGACTTCCCAGACTCTGGTCATTCATCATAAAACATAGGTAGAATGAAACAAGGAAACAAGAAAGACATATAAAAAAAGAAACATAGAGGCATATCATTACGATAATGATAGGAATGGAGTAAGTGAAACAAAATCAATTAGTTAAACACTGGTAATGATATATGAAACAGACTTCTAGGGATTACCTTACATGATTAACTTCTGTGTAAGTAGAATAAAACAAGAGAAACTCATTGAGGAACAATCAGAAATTACAGCTAGAGAATTGTAAATCAATCTGCTGAGTGAAGAAATGACTAAACATCAAAAATCAACAATTGGGAGAAGAAAATATGAACCTAAAGGCATAAGCTTTAGTTGCGTTTTATCTGTTATAGAAGTTGGTTCGATGGTTATACCCATCACCAATATAGACGAAGGATTCAGTACATTACCAACTCACATTGGAAGTCTCAGTAACAGAAAAATGAAAATAGTAATAAGAAGAAAGAAGAAACGAACACCTTCGAAGTAAAAATAAAAAGTAAAATAAAATAAAACCAAGAACAGATCACGACAACAAGATTAAACTGAATGCAAATGATGAAAAAGGTGCTACAGAAAAAACACTCCCATCTTTCTTTTTACAGAGACAACTCAACACGGTCCATTGCCGTCTCTGATCTGCGATCGAATATTGCATCTGAGGAAGGGAGGGTGGGTTAAAACTAAGAGAAGAGTAAGAGATTACTAGAGGAAATCACTTCGACACGAACGAGTATTTTGGCCTGAAATCGGCTAGTGCTACTGGCAATGACTAGCTTATTTCAGTGTCACACTATGTTTGAGGAATTAGTGCTAACGACGAAAAACTGATAAGGAAGACTTGATACCTCCTGAGAGATGATGTTGAGTCACCGAAAAGAGAGAGTCATGAGAAGACCTTGCCATTTCTTATTCACTGCCATTGTGATGAATGAAGTAGGGGGTGGACAGCTTCTTCCCCCTTCTGAGCCCTCCCCCTCAATTCTCCTCCTTGTTTTTCTGCCAAAAATGAAGCACCCAACACCTCTTTTTAAAGAGTGTCCAAGGACAGCTTCATGAATTTTTGAAAAACTAGGGTGAAATTGGTGGTTTTGGGTACGCCAGTCAAAGAGGGATTAATGGGTTAAACCGGGGTTTGGTGCAATGATGGGTGGCTCTGGTTTAAAGAAAAGTGGAGGATTGAGATTGGTTCAACCAAAAAGAGGTTTTTGTGCTAGTAAACTAGCAAGCTTGATGGAAATGGAATATTTTCCGATGGATGGGTAAATTGGAGGTGTTTTTGGTGAAAATTGGTAGGGTGAGGTTTTTGGAGGTCCTAAGCCATTTAGTGGGGTTGGATTGGGCCATATAGGCCCAGATCAGACAAATTTGGAAAAAGGCTTAATTCAACTAATCTAGGGATTCGAAACAAAATCTAGGTACGATCAATGGGAAAACAAGGTTTGCTTTGGATGAAATTTCTCAGGGTAGGGTTTTTGGGTAGTCTGAGATGATTGGTAAAATCAGATCGGTCAAATGCGTTCTGATCAAAAGGACTTGGGATTTGGCTGATATAGAGCCTTGAAACAGAATCTTGGTATGGCAAAAGGTAAATGGGGGGTATTTTGGGGAAAATTGGCAAAGTGATGTTTTGGAGTGTTCGAAATCTGATGGTGATGTCTGATTAGTCTTGGGGGTCAAGATCGTAGGAATTTAGGTTAACGGGATATTTTAGAACGAAATCTTTGTTTAATGGGCAAACAAATGGGGGAATCTAGCTTTGAAACTTTATGGGTAGGTGTTTTGATGTGTTCAAAGTTTAATGGTGTGATTTGATCAGTTCAGATGTATCAAGATCAAGGGGATTTGGGTTCTGAGTGTTTAGGTTAATGAGATTGGCTGAAATGGAATCTTCGCTTGATGAAGGGGTAAATGGAGGAATCCTGAGCTGAAATTTTATAGGTAGGTATTTTAGGAGGTCTTAGGTCTGATGCTTATGTCTAATCTGATGGTTGAGGTATAAGTGGGGGTCAATCGGGGCCATCGGATAGGTATCAAACAAGTTTGATGGTGGATTTAAGGGTTTTTTGGGTGGAACTCGGGTTTCTTAGGTTTTAGGTGTTTCGGAGAGGTCCGAAGGGTTTGATAGGGTGTTTGGGGTGAATTAAAGGTTCAGATGAGGAACTGAGTAAAAATCAGGTGCTAACAATGATTATACAAGAATGACGTGGGTTTATTTTATGTATGAAAGGTCAAGAGTCTTTAAGATTTTTAAAAGGTTCAAGAATTTTGTTGAAAAACAAAGTGGCCAAAGCATAAAGGTGATCAAAAGTGATAGAGGAAAAGAATATACTTCTTATGAATTTGACAACTTTTGCAAAGATGAAGTCTTGGAGCGTTACTTGACCAACACCTACGCTCCAAAGCATAGTGGAGTTTCAGAAAGGAAGAATAGAATTGTAATGAAGATGGAAAGATCAATGCTCTTGGAACAAGGCATGCCTAAGATTTTTTGGGCAGAAGCAATATATATTGTAGTTCATCTACTTAATAAATGTCCGAAAAGAGCAATAGAAAACAAGACTCCTATATAAGCTTGGAGCAGAAGCAAGCCGTCGGCACAACACTTGAGAGTTTTTTTATGCATTTGCTATCTTCACATTCTAGTAGGAAAAAGGAGCAAGCTAGAAGATAAGACAAAAAAGGGAATATTCTTGGGATATAGTATGCAATCAAAAGACTATAGAATTTATAGCCTAAAGAGCAAGAAGCTAATTATTAGTCGAGATTTAAGATGTAGAGTTTGATGAGAAAGCTACATGGAACTGGAAAGAAGAAAAAATAGAGATACATAACATCATGGTACCAAAAGTACAAAAACTAAGGCCTTTTATTAATGAATGAGAAGAAGGATAAAAAAGTCCTCAATCTACAACATCACCATCAACTCCATCATCAGCCACAATAGAAGAAAAACAAGAAGAGTTATCTCTAGAATTGCCACCAAGAAGGATGAGGCCACTTAGTGTTAGACAGTTTTGTATGCCCTTAACTCCAATCAGTTTTGATGTACTTTTGACATTTAGTGTAAATGAATAAAGTGCATTTTTTATTCATGTTGTCTGGTATGTTTCTGTGTAAGACCCTTAAACTGGACACTTAATGAGACTTGTGTTAGTTTAGAATGTTCACAGCCGTTGGATAAGTCTGGGGAGATTTATCCTGCTAAGGCTGACACTGGTGTGCTGCCAAGTGTTGGGGTGGGCTGTCTCAGCTGCCAGGGTGAGACCCAAAGCACATGTAGTGTAGATTACTTGAATCTTAGAATCGGACCAGATTTCCAGAATTGCCCTGGACATTGGTGACTGATGGGCAAAACTGGAAAGTTACACCTGACCCCTAGACTAGATTATGATACTACACTAGGTGTCAGATTGGGTTATCTTTGATATGCCAATAAGTGAGATCCTTAGTGGGGGTCAAAACCTGGGTATGTTGGGACAGTCTGAGAATTCATCTGAGTGGGTGATCATAGTGACAGGATCAACCCCTTTGTCGGACAAAGGTAATGATCGGTGATGCACTCTCTCTGATGGAAACCAAACTACCGGCAGTTGATTTCAATCGTTGGAATTTTGTTTTGCAAAATTTATACATAAGATATATAGATATATATGGTTTCAAAATTTTTTCAAATGGTTTTAATTCCCGGGATCCGTATGGCAGAGAGTGCAACACTATTCCTTGTAGCCGAAGGAGAGGTCCTCTCTTGTCGGACAGTGTTTAATCATTATGGGCTGAGAGGTTAAGTGTAAGGCCATTTAGGGTTATACCCGATGGGCTAATCTTGCATCTGCTCACAGTCCCTGGGTTTTTATAAGATGGTTTGACCCAGGGACCACTTAGTGTAATTGTTGGGCACATAGAGTCCATGTGATGGGCTTAGGGGGTTCACTGGGCTCTCCAGTGAATTCGGCTATGCCTTGTAACAAAGGCTGGGCCGAACCCATGTGGCTGATGTGTAGATCAATGCTTGAGTCCCACGCTATACAAAGAAGCCCAACTGGGCAGCAGTTTGGAAGCCTGTTGAGCACTTAATACATATTGGGCCTAAAGCCCATATCGAACTAGCTGATTTAATTACCCATTTAAAGGGGCGGATTTGAGATTAGGGCAAGCCAAAGGATTAGGTCTTGACCCTATCCATTCTTGGAGGCCAAATTCAAATAAAGATTTTAATCTGGTAACCTTCTGATGAGATCAGGAGTGGGCTGACCTAATCTGCAGATAGGATTAAGATAATTCCCTATCCAAATACAGATTTGGATTGGGATAACTCCTAATATGATTAGGAGGTTTCTTAATCGCTAAGAAAGAGGAGAAACCCTAATCTTGAATTACAAGAATTCGAACCAAGGGTTTAGCAGAAAAATCCTCCTGCCAACTTCATCTCTAGAGTTCTCCTCCAGCCGCCGCCATTCACTACCTGGTTCGATCTCTCTGAGACGGAAAGATCAAGAAGGTGTTCTTGATATAAGTCTTTGCTGAAAGGCTGATTGTGTATGGTGCTCTTCGCTTCCATCGGATTCTAGTGAAGAATTTGGTTTGTAGGACGAACATTGCTGGTTCTGTTCCAGTATCACTGCGTCATCTTCAGTGGGAGCAGATCTTAGGAATATTCTTTGGGCGTGAACACCGATGTTGGGAGATATCGACTCTCCGTATCAGGTATAACCCTTCCCTTTTTCTTTGGTTCAGATCTGGTTCGGCTTTGGTTCGATTAGATCCTTGAATATTGTATTCTAAAATCAGGGAATATGATTCCCAGTTGGAAGGGAGGAGAGAAAATTTTTGAAATTCACCCACCCTGTTCCGCTGCATTCTTGGCATCCATACGATGGATCTCTCCTTCCTTTCAGTGGTATTAGAGCATAGGTTCGAATCTTGAACCAAGAAAATCAGATCTGAACCTGCGCAAATGGGTAGAAGTTGTTCTACCTGGATTTGCGCAGATTGTTGTTTTTATTCCAAGGAATTGTTTCTGGATATGGGCGATTGATCTGAAATTAATTTTTGTTAAATCTGAAATTTATTTGGAACTGTTCTTAATTTATTTCTTGATTTAAATGGGCTGTTCGTACATGGTGACCGATGTGCAGATTTGGCGCAGATAGTCTACGCAATCTTTTTTGCAGTTTCTATTCTATTCGGTCTGTAAAATATTTTTTTTTTATTTTTCTAGACTGAATGTATAGGATTCAATCAAGAATGTAATTAATTAATAGAAATTAAGTTTCTGTAATTTTTTATTTTCTTGATTGAAGATGGTGGCGGCGCTAGAGATTTGCAGATCGTGTTATCGCATTCTGCGTTTTGCAGTTTATGAAATTGCAACCCTTGATTACTAACCTCTGTTTTGCAGGTGGTACGAATAGTCCATATCTGATTTGTGATTGTCTAAAATCATAAATATTAATTTCAGATCATTCTTGAATTGTTTCTTGAATTAAAAAATGGTTTTGGACCATTTTCGGACCAGATTGGACCAAAGCTGTTTGGACCGAATCTAGGGTTCGAACGGGGCTGTTCTCAGCCCTGATTTCTCCCACTTTTAGGTCTGAAACTAATCTTTAATTGGAAGAACCAATTCGGCCCAACCTGTAAAGCCTAGTTTTAAAGAGTTAAAACTACAAAAGCCAATTTTGTGTAAAAGCTATATGGGCCGAACTGCTAACTGCTATTCAACCCATATACCTAGATAATGTTAATTGTTAATATTATGGATTATAAATGGGCTTATTAATAGGCTTTACAGAAAGTAATTGATTGGATCAATTCTTCCATTACATGCGATGTGTGGATGTTTGATGTGCTACGACCATGGGCCATAAGCCTGAAAAGGGACACGTGCGGAAACCCTAGCCGAATTGAGCCATTACATACGTTAGTGGCTCTTGCGCACGCTATGGCTGAATGCACATCATTGCCATGGTGTTTCTTACGGTCATTGGATGACCCCTTCCTTTCGTGGTGGGCCCCATAACCCTAAAAAGGGACATGTGCGGGGAAACCCTATCCAAATTGGGCCACCAGAAATCTGACTTTATGAAAGTCAGTGGGAGGCACTTTGTTTTGACCTAAATTAACTAGGGCGTAATCACTTGTTCCCTTCGGTAATATGAGTGCATGTAATAGGGAGATCCATATGATGGACTCTCTAAAGGCCTTCCGTCATTAGCATGATGATGGGTCCTTCAGTAATGAGAAAACGCACCATAAAATTGGGCTATCCATTTGCTGTTGGGTCTGTCAAAGTGTTTCATAAGATGATAGGGGCGTCATAGACCGATGTGGGAGGGGCTTCACCAGAAAATGGGAACTCTCTCACGGTACCTTGGTGTAACCTAAATATGATGGGTGAGCACTCACTAGACAGAAAGGTTTATCCTAAAATGGCTATGAACCTTGTATGGCAGAGGCTAAAGGGAAACTCATATGATGAGTGGATATGATCCGTCACAGAGAGGTGGTGGGGTTATGCAGTTGAAACAGTTGGTTCCACGCACCCTATGTGATTTCCCACATTTCTAGAGACATTTCGCCGTCTCCATCACTGAGATAGGAGGGAAATGTTAGAGATGAACAAATGGAAATGGAACATAGATTAAAAACCATATCTATGTAGGTAACATGAGTCAAACTAAGGTTGTGGACTAACGTTTTGTTGTTTTACCAGAAAATGGGAAACGAACAATTTGCTAAGTTGTTTGATGGCAACAAACTTAAGGGCCCAAACTATGCCGACTGGTACAGAAACCTTATGCTGGTCCTGACTTCAGAAAAGTTAGATAAAGTGGTAAAGAATCTTGCACCGGATCATCCAGGAGACAGGGCTTCAGAAGCCTGTAGGAGGGAATACCAAGAGTGGGAGGAGAAAAACTCCCTAGCCCGTTGCTATATCATAGCCTCTTTAGATAATCCGATACAGAGGTAGTTCGATCAGATCGAACTCGCCAAAGACATATTGGATAGTCTAAAAACTATGTACGAAGAGCAGAACCGTTCTACTCGCCAAAAGGTCCTGAAGCAGTTCATGACCGCGCAGATGACCAAGAGGCAGCAAGTTCATGACCATTGTCTCCGGATGATGAGTTACATAAACGTAGAATTAGTCTTTAGAGAAGGAATACTTGTACTTAAGGATTGTCTTTATGTACAAAACTTAAGAAGAAATTTGATTTCTGTTTTTAAACTGTGTGCGGATGGATATACTGTCTGTTTTAGTAATATGATTACTATTAAAAAGAACAATAAATTCATCGCATGCGGGGAACTGGAGAATGATCTCTATGTTCTACATCCTTCTCTAGAAACTAACTTAACCGAAACTACATCGGTCAAAATCCCCAAGAAAAAGACTCGTGATATAGTTAGTCCCACGTGCCTGTGGCATTACCGACTTGGCCATATTGGTATTGACCGAATCACAAGACTAGTAAAGGATGGTCCTTTGGATTTTCTAACCGTAGAAGATCTTCCCACTTGTGAGCCTTGCCTCCGAGGTAAGATGACAAAATGACCATTTAACGGTAAGCCTGAAAGATGTACAGGCACGTTTGACCTTATACATACTGATGTATGTGGTCCCCTGAGTGTTAGGACTCGTAACCAACACGTGTATTTCATCACCTTCACCGATGATTACTCACGATATGATTACATGTACCTAATGAGACAGAAGTCTGAATCCTTTGAAAAGTTCAAGGAGTTCAGACAACAGTCTAGAAATAGTTAGGGAGAGAAATTAAGGCCCTTCGATCAGATCGAGGTGGCGAGTATCTCTCTGACGAATTCAGGAACTACTTGAAGGCCAACGGGATAATATCACAGTTAGCTCCTCCTGCAACACCACAGCTTAACGGTGTTTCAGAGAGGAGGAACAGGACATTGTTAGACATGGTCCGGTCACTTCTCACACGCTTGGAATTACCCACATCTTTTTGGGGATATGCATTAGAGACTGCAATCTACATGCTGAATCGGGTTCCAACCAAATCGGTTCCGAAAACTCCATACGAACTTTGGAACGGAAAGAAACCAACTGTCACACACTTGAAGATTTGGGGTTGTCCTACGCACGTTAAAAAACGAGTGCAGACAAGTTGGAATCCAAGACCAGCCATTGCCTATTTGTAGGCTACCCAAAGGATTCAGTGGGTTATCTATTCTATGACCCAAGTGAGCAGAAAATGTTCTGTAGTTGAAACGCCCAGTTCTTAGAAACCGATTATATCCTGGACACCCATCGCCAGGAAATAGTTCTTGATGAGAGCTCAGGAGCAGTGGGAGATGTCCCACAAGTTCTAGGTAGTGACCAACCTAGAAGATCCACCCGGGTATCTAGGCCACCAGTCCGTTATGGTTATGACCAGGATAGTTACCTGGTGGAAGCCTTGACTAGTGAGGAGGATCCCGTAACTTATGCGGAAGCTATGTTGGACACAGATTCCCAAAAGTGGGTGGAGGCCTTAAGAGCCGAGATGGACTCAATGGAGGCTAATGGAGTCTGGACTCTAGTAGATCCGCTCTCCGGGGTAAAAGCAATTGGTTGCAAATGGATCTATAAGAGAAAGAAGGGCCCCGATGGCAAGGTTGAGACCTTCAAAGCTCGTTTGGTGGCGAAAGGGTATACTCAGAAAGAAGGCATCGACTATGAGGAAACCTTTTCGCCCGTGGCCATGCTTAAATCCATTAGGATCTTGCTAGCTGTAGCAGCATACCATGACTACGAGATTTTGCAAATGGGTGTCAAAACCGCGTTCCTGAATGGAGATCTTAGTGAAGATATCTACATGCAGCATCCACAAGGCTTCATTGTTGTTGGTCAGGAACACATGGTATGTAAACTTCATAAATCCATATATGGACTTAAGCAAGTTTCTAGGAGTTGGAACATCCGTTTTGACTCTGCAGTCAAATCGTTTGACTTTGAGCAGAATCCGGATGAGCCCTGTGTTTACAGGAAGTCCAGTGGGGATAAGGTCACCTTCTTGGTGTTGTATGTGGACGATATCCTACTCATTGGGAATGATGTAGGAATGTTGACTTCGGTCAAGGTGTGGCTTTCACAGCAATTCTCCATGAAAGATTTTGGAGAAGCCTCCTATATACTGGGTCTTCGACTCTATAGAGATAGATCGAAGTGGATAATTGGATTATCCCAGGCTGCTTACATTGAGAAAATTGTCAAAAGGTACAACATGGAGAACTCCAAGTAAGGAAACGTTCCTTTTAGGCACGAAGTCACTCTCTCCAAGAAAATGTCTCCCAAGACTTCTGAGGAGATTGAGGGCATGAAAGACGTTCTCTATGCCTCAGCCGTAGGGAGCATCATGTATGCCATGTTGTGCACTCGCCCTGACATCGCTCAGGCGGTGAGTGTGGTAAGCAGGTTCTAGGTCAACCCAGGGCAGGAGCATTGGACTGCTGTGAATAACATACTCAAATACCTTCGAAGGACAAAAGAGTTTTGTCTGGTATTGATGGTAGTTCACTACAAATTCTAGGGTATACTGATGCCGATTTCCAATCGGATCCAAATGATAGAAAGTCTACATCTGGGTATGTTTTCACGATAGGATCGTATGCTGTTTGTTGGAAAAGTAGCAAACAGGGGTTTACGGTAGACTCCACAACCGAAGCCGAGTACATTGCCGCAAGTGAAGCTGCCAAGGAAACCGTGTGGATGAAAAAGTTTGTTCACGAATTAGGAGTGGTTCCGTCCAGCACATCACCCATCCCGTTGTTGTGTGACAACAATGGAGCGATCACTTAAGCTAAGGAGCCTCAAGCCCACTCGAAGTCAAAGCACATCGAGAGGAAGTACCATGTACTGCGGGAGATTGTTGGCAGAGGGGACGTCCAGATTCAGAGGGTAGCATCAACGAATAATGTGGCAGACCCATTGACTAAGCCACTCACACAGAAAGTGTTTGAGAAACACGTGGAAAGCATGGGACTCCGGTTTGTACTAGATTGGACCTAAGTGCAAGTGGGAGCCATTAGACAGTTTTGTATGCCCTTAGATCCAATCAATTTTGATGTACTTTTGACATTTAGTGTAAATGAATAAAGTGCATGTTTGATTCATGTTGTGTGGTATTTTTCTGTGTAAGACCCTTAAACTGGACACTTAATGAGACTCGTGTTAATTTAAAATGTTCACAGCCGTTGGATAAGTCTAGGGAGATTTATCCAACCAAGGCTGACACTAGTGTGCTGCCAAGTGTTGGGGTGGCCTGTCTCAGGTGCCAGGGTGAGACCCAAAGCACATGTAGTGTAAGATTACTTGAATCTTTGAACCGACCAGATTTCCAGTATTGCCCTAGACCTTGGTGATTGATGGGCAAAACTGGAAAGTTACACCTGACCCCTAGACTCGATTATGATACTGCACTAGGTGTCGGATTGGGCTGTCTTTGATATGCCAATCAGTGAGATCCTTAGCGGGGGTCAAAACCTGGGTATGTTGGGACAGTCTGAGAATTCATCTGAGTGGGTGATCATAGTGACAGGATCAACCCCTTTGTCGGACAAAGGTAATGATCGGGGACGCACTCTCTCTGATGGAAACCAAACTACCGGCAGTTGATTTCAATCATTGGAATTTTGTTTTGTCGGGCAAATGGTTTTAATTCCCAAGATCCATATGTGCAGAGAGTGCAACATTGTTCCTTGCAGCCGAGGGAGAAGTCCTCTCTTGTCGGACAGTGTTTGATCATTATGGGCTGAGAGGTTAAGTGTAAGGCCTTTTAGGGTTAACCTGATGGGCTAGTCTTGCATCTGCCCACAGTCCTTGGGTTTTTATAAGATGGCTTGACCCAGGGACCACTTAGTGTAACTGTTGGGCACATAGAGTCCATGTGATGGGCTCAGGGGGTTTACTGGGCTCTCCAGTGAATTCGGTTAGGCTTTGTAACAAAGGCTGGGACGAACCCATGTGGCTGATGTATAAATCAATGTTTGGGTCCCACGCCATACAAAGAAGCCCAACTGGGCAGCAGTTTGGAAGCCTGTTGAGCACTTAATACATATTGGGCCTAAAGCTCATATCGAACTGGCTGATTTAATTACCCACTTAAAGGGGCGGATTTGAGATTAGGGCAAGCCAAAGGATTGGGTCTTGACCCTATCCATTCTTGGAGACCAAATTCAAATAAAGATTTGAATCTGGTAACCTCCTGATGAGATCAGGAGTGGGCTGACCTAATCTGTAGATAGGATTAAGATAATTCCCTATCCAAATACAGATTTGGATTAGGATAACTCCTAATAGGATTAGGAGGTTTCTTAATCACTAAGAAAGAGGAGAAACCCTAATCTTGAATTACAAGAATTCAAACCAAGGGTTTAGCAGAAAAATCCTCCTGCAATTTGAGATAGGATCTCAAAAACCCTAGAGAGAAGAAAAGCAAACATGCCAACTTCATCTCTAGAGTTCTCCTCCAGCCGCCGCCATTCACTGCCTGGTTCGATCTCTCTGAGAGGGTAAGATCAAGAAGGTGTTCTTGATATCAGTCTTTGCTGAAAGGCTGATTGTGTGCGGTGCTCTTCACTTCCATCGAATTCTTGTGAAGAATTTGGTTCGTAGGACGAACACTGCTGGTTCTGTTCCAGTATCACTGCGTCATCTTCAGTGGGAGCAGATCTTGGGAGTATTCTTTGGGCGTGAACACCGATGTTGGGAGATACCGCCTCTCTGTATCAGGTATAACCCTTCCCTTTCTCTTTGGTTCAGATCTGGTTCGGCTTTGGTTCGATTAGATCATTGAATATTGCATTCTAAAATCAGGGAATATGATTCCTAGTTGGAAGGGAGGAGAGAAAATTTTTGAAATTCGCTCACCCTGTTCCACTGCATTCTTGGCGTCCATAGAAAGGATCTCTCCCTCCTTTCACTTAGTGAGATATATTTGACATGCAACTTTGTAACTATGGAGCTTGAAAGTTTTGAAGCAGCAACAAAACAAGAAGTATGGGTAAAGGCGATAAAGGAAGAAATCAATATGATTGAGAAAAATAAGACATGGGAATTAGTGGGTCATCCTCAAGACAAAGAAGTGATTGAAGTTAAGTGAGTCTTAGCTCAACCCTAATGGCTTAATACAAAAACCCAAAGCAAGACTAGTCACTAAAGGCTATGCACAATTTCTTGGGACAGATTACAATGAAACCTTTGCTCGGAGGCACACTTAGACACTATAAGAACACTAGTAGCATTAACATCATAGAAGAAGTGGAAGATCTATCAAATTGATGTCAAGTTGGTGTTTCTTAATGAAGTGCTCTAGGAAGAAATGTATGTAGAGAAACCTCAAGGGTTTATAGTAAAAGGACGAGAAGACAAGGTACTAAGATTGAAGAAAGCTCTCTATGGCCTAAAGCAAGCAGAACGAGCATAGTACAATCAGATTGATAGTTACTTCATGAATCAAGGATTAGGAGTCAAAGTAAGCCTACTCTATACATCAAGACCCAAGGTAAATCTAACACTCTCATTATTTCTCTATACGTAGATGATCTCATCTATACATGAAACGATGAGACAAATGATCAAGGTGTTCAAAAAAGATATGATGAAGACATTTGAGATGAGTGATCTCGAATTAATGCACTACTTTATTGGCATCGAGATCAATCAAGAAGAAGGTATCTTTATATCACAAAATAAATATATCAAGAACCTACTGAAGAAGTTCAAGATGCAAGGATGCAAGATGGTCGCTACACCACTCGTTACAAAGGAGAGGTTCAAGGAAGAAGATAGTTCAAAGAAGGTTGATGCCTCAATCTACAGAAGTCTTATTGGGAGTTTACTCCTCATAGCTACATGGCCAAACATTATGTATGCAACAAGTCTACTCTCAAGGTTCATGCAAAGCCCAAGTCAAACTCACTATGAAGCAGCAAAAAGGATACTAAGATACTTGGAGGGCACAAAAGAATACTTCATTTGGTACAAATCTACCATCAAGACTAATTGGCTATACTAACAGTGATTGGGCAGGATCAGTGGATGACATGAAGAGTACCTCAAGCTATGCTTCTCACAAGGATCTGGAATATTCTCTTGGGTATCAAAGAAGCAAGACACATTAGCACAATCATCAGAAGAAGCTGAATACATAGCAGCGGCAGCAACAAGTCAAGCTATATGGCTAGGAAGAATACTTGAAGACATGGGTGAAAGGCAAAAGGAACCAACAATGATCTATTGTGACAACAAGTCTGCTATAGCAATGGCAAAAAATCAGTATACCACAGCAGAACGAAACACATTGCAATCATGTACCACTTTTTATGAGAGACAACTAGCAAAGGAGAAATTGAGCTCAAGCACTGCAACTCTGAAGAATAATTAGTAGAAATTTTCACAAAAGAATTACCATGTTCAAAGTTTGAGTTGTTACAAGAGAAATTAGGAGTTACAAGAAAGTGTATTAAGGAGGAGTGTTAAAAAAATAATCCACTTTCTAGAAGTTTTCCAGAAATTCAAACTTCTAGAACTAATTAGCAGGTATGACTAGAAATTAAATCTCCAAGCCTCTAGAAAATGTAAAGAAACTATATAGAATGTCAGTTGGCTTTTGCTCCATTGACTTGGCTCCAATTTAAATAGGACTAAGCTTCTACATTTGAGGACAAGCCAATACAAGTTTCCATTTTTCCAACATCTTGAGCCTTTGCCATTTGCTACAACTCTATCTTACCTAGTTTACTCTCTCACATCCCAAGTTCTAACAACTCCACTCTCCTCCATATCCCAATAATTTGATATATAGTATTGGAATTCCCAAATAGGAGGTCAATAAATCAAAATAGGGTTGTTTGGGCTCTCCGGTCTTGGGGAGTTGAGTTAGAAGTCAATCATGTGATGGGTTTTTGGCTTGGTGGAGTGAGATCGAGTCATGGGTCCCATTCTTTGAGAGATGCCACTGTTGCTGCTACTGCTGCTGCTGTTGTGTTGTTGGAAACCCATGCCCTGAGGGTGGAATTATATCCGTTCCCCACCATTACAAGCCCTAGAGTTTTTAAGTTCAAACATATCAAATTCTCAACTAGGTGAAACAATGGAAAAAATGTCGATACTATATTTTGTGTAGGTTTTGTACTAAAACTCGTGCCCAACTTATACTGATTTAATCAAAGATATATTTCAATTGAGCCTCTTCTCCCTTGTATAAATTCAATATATTGAGTCTAGTGGTAGATGGTTAGTTGAAATTCAACATTTAAAAACAACCTTCCGAATATGATGGAGGGGGATGTAGTTGAGACTCAGAGAAAGGGAGAGCTGAGACTCATAGATGTAGTTGAGACTCAGAGATGGAGAGCGAAAGAGATGGGGGGGGGGGGGTCAGTGGCATTGTTGCAGAACAACTTAAATTCATCTCTAAAACAGGATGGATCATCTCCCACCAGACCAAATGGGTAAGGGATGCTAATTTTTCCACATTTGTTTTGGCAGCAAGGTTTTGTCCAGAAGGATGTCGATGCTGTTATTGTCAATATTATAGATCACCGTTATTCGATGTAGTAAGATGCAGTGAAGCAACATACAGTTCAAATAGGAGGAGAATGTAAAAGAAACTTGTTCAAAGAAATAGAAAAAAAAAGAAGAAAATTGGATGATAATTCACTAATATGAGAAGACTTATAATACGAGGCAATAAGAATGGAGGTTCATGTTATGGTCACACCATCCGGCAGCGCACTGCGGCACAGTCATAGGCGCAGCACGCACCGCCAGGCAGCAGCGTGCACCGCACGGCAGCACGGAAAATCTGAGGTTCCTGCCGTGGAGCGACCCGTGACGCGATCCTACACTCGGGCCCATAACAGTTCACTCACCTAAAAAGAAAATTCTCTCATTTCTCTAGAGAAGCTAAAGGCTTCACAAAACAAAAGAAAGAACTTCATCCTCTAGTTTGAGATCACAAGGTTTTATATAGAAAAAAAAAACTAGCAATTGGAGCATTTAATGTAAGATTAACCCTTCAAGCATTTACTAAACCTAGCCCAAAGAAACCCACTAACAAACTAACCATTAGAAGTCCACTAAAGAAACCCACTAACCATTAATAAGTTTAAATGCAAGCCCACTTGTTTCCTCTTTTAAAACGATATGGTGCTTCTCAGGAAATAGACTTGAGTTGCATCCAAATACAAAGTATTTCCTAATTTAAAATAAATACAGTACCTACTGCTCCCTGCCTCAACTTGAGACAGATAGCGGTCAGATTTACCCTGACCCGCACCCAACCCAACACTAAATCAAGACACCCAACAATACCCAACCAACCCAATGGGGTTGGGTCAAGGAAGGCTCTCCGTTTAAGCCGACCCAATGACATTATTCCTGGATCAAATTTAAATTAGGCAATATTTGCTATTAAAATTTCAAGCAAATCTAGTAAACTCATACCTTGGCATCCCTGGGGGAGATAAGGATTCCCAAGGTAACCTTCCATACAGTGGCAAATGTATCTAGAACCATCGTCGGAGTTCGAGCAGTAGGTGTTGTTCCCACATGCATAACTGGCAGTTCCTTTTTCGCATGTCTTCTTTGCAGCTGAGCAGTCGAACACTGGAAATACAAAATAAGCCCTCTTGAAAACCTTCCTTTGAACAAATTGATAACTTGGATGTTCTAATATCATTTAATAAATAATCTAGTTATAAAAGATCAGGTGTAGGATTGAGTAGACTGTAATAACTTGAATGGCTAATTGATCCGATTATGCTATCTTTTCTATTTAAACAGTACTGAATCAAAAGAGATCTTTATAACTGAATTCCTACCTTTGCATCCATCAGGGAGATAAGGATTCCCTTGATAACCTTGCATACAATGACAAAGATATCCAGGGCCATTTGTGGAGTTAGTGCAGTAGGTGTTACTCCCACAAGCATAGCCAAATCATTTGGCTTTGTGCTTCCTCGCAAGTACTCTCATTTAGAATTGCCCAGTCAAGTACCATCGGCGTTCTGAACCCAGTTTGTATAAGGTATTCCACGTTATTTCTTATGTTCCAGAGAGGTAACATTTGTGAGGTGAACCAATCCTGATCTGACAGAATGGCATACGCGCATCTACTGATATTCCTTGTGTTGGTGAAGTTGCCATAACTTCCTATATGTATGACTAAAGAACTCAGATCCTTGGGTATCGTGGTTTGGCAGCATCCAAGGCCAGAACAAGATGACCCCGTAATTGTGGTATCGTTCAAGCATGATGAAGTGCACTCGACATAGTAGACCTCCTGGTTGAAGTCGTACAAAATGCCATACATATCGCAACCAATACCAGTGAATCTGTTTCTGGTATTGGATACCCTGTAGGTATTTGACAGTCTAAGAGATATGTCATATCCATTTAAGCTTTGGTTCCCTCCCATGTAACATTTGACAGCTGCCCAAATGGAGGTTGTAAGCTGACCTTGCAACGATATGTTCAGAATGGGTAGGCCGCCCTTGGTCCGTAAGGGAAAGTCAGTAGAAGTGTTGCAGATCAACTTAAAATCTCCATTGACGAAACAGTTTGGATCATCTCCAATGCCGAAAGGGTAGGGGATGCTAGTGTTCCCGCATAGCTCTGGGCAGCCAGGCTTTGTGTGAGACAATGTCGATGCTGCTGCCTCTGCCTTCATTACCAACATCCCTATTGAGATGAGATAAAGCAACATGGGCCAAAGCATTTTCTTCTTACTGTTCGTCAACAAGATCATCGTTTTGTTCCTGCACGAAAGAGGAAAATAAAGCTTCTACATAGGAACGGGCCGGACTGTAATAGGCACCTTAGGTAAGCACAATGAATGAACAGGTAATAGCTGTGTCACACATGTCCCCAGTTAATGCGCTTTCATCCAAACGTTTTTGCTCCGTTAGGCGCTAAACATAAATTATTCATTATTTTATTATTTTTGTTAAAATAATTAAAAATAATAAATAATAAAAAAAGAAAATGTAAATGAATCCCAAATCCCAATAGTTTAAGTTTTTCTTTTTTATTATTTTTATTTTTAATTATTTGACAAAAATAATAAAATAATGACAAAAATAATAAAATAATGAATAATTACTGTCTAACGGAACAAAAACATTTTGGATGAAGTGAATTAACTGATAAATGTGTCACACAACTATTATGTATTTATTCATTGTAATTATCTAAAGTTTTTACTACATCTGGACGATGGATTTAGATCACAATAACCTTAATACGTGCAACAGCTATATGCAAAATTTAGTAGTTTTGGAAAAGGCAGTAATTGTCATGGACATTTTTCGCCGGGAGGGTGGTACGACACGCAAACCAATACGGCACGGCCACCTCTAGGTAAAAGTAAAGTAGAGGATGGAGTGGAGGCCTGGAGGGCCTTCTCGCAGGGTTTTTGACTTTTTGTTTATATCGTGCTTCTTTTTTCTGTAGTTAGGCTTGGGTTGGGCTTTTGGTGTTGATTTTTTACGGGTGTCGCCTACATTTTTGTGTCTCAAATGCCCCGTCTAGCCCGTGTGTTCGTTTTTCGGCTTGGGCTTTTTTTTTTTTTCCTTACATCTTCTAATTAACTTTTTCTCTTAATTTATACTTTTTTATTCATTACACAAAAAAAAAAAAAATGTTAGTAGCTAGTTAGCTACCTCCTGCTAGGCAGTCAATTCAATCTCACTTTTAATTGTTAGTAGCTAGTTAGCTACCATCTTTCACTGGACTAAAGGACATAAATTGATACCTTTCGTAAAGATTGGGTCAGAATATTTTGTAAGAAGTATAATGAAGGCATACTTGAATAAGACTGAAAGTGGACTATTTAAAGCCTAGAAGAAATCACAAATAAAATTAGCGAACAAAAACCATGCCTCAAGAGAAAGAAAGAGAGAATTATAACAACAATAACAACAAAATTTAATAATAATAATAATTCAACCAATTATGAAAGGTAGGAACAGCCTATAAGTTTTCAGGCCTGGGCCTATGATGGGTCCAGAACTTCTAAACCCATCAGACCTGGTTGGCCCAGTATTTATGTCTTTAAGCGCAGGTGCCAATCCGGGCCCATCCTGGCCCATGTTCAACATCACAAGAACAGTGTAAAATACAGCCTTTCCCTACCTTTCCGTTCCTCGGCCTTTTCCTTCAAACCAAACACAGCCTACGGACCGTTGTATTTCAGGACACTGCCATACCCAGTCTATCTAAGAATATTAAATTATTATTGCGCTAACTTTCAATTGATTGCATTATCAAATTCCTTTGTTAATTTTTATACCATTTTTGCATATTGGATGGTTCATGACATCTGATTTGATTTTACTTTCCAGTTTCATAACATATCAAATGATCACGTTGTTTGGAACTTCCCGACCTCTACAGCAAAAACTTTAGTTTCCAGTGTTCGTAAGCCCACTGTTATTTATACAATCTAACGGCTTTTCAAATATATATATATATATATAGCCTGCTTGCCTTTCACAAAGCTTGTGTAAATAATAGAATGATGCTTATACAATTAATTCTGTAAAGTCGAAGTGCAATACTTGAGCCGTATCTATTGTTGGATTTTAATCTTATAAAATATTAAATTCAATAAGTTTGATTGGTCAATTATATGAGAAATTGTACTTATACATTTGATTGAAAAATTAGCTTTTCTCTTATAAAATCCAATTTTGAATTTGTCTCACATTGAAAAATTATAAGCTTTGTTTTCAGTATTTTAATAGGAGCTGATTTAAATCCTTATAAATAGTAGAGGAGAGTATGGGGGTTTGATACCGCGCAACGTGCGCGCACGTGTGCGGCGCAATGAGGCGCACTTTGCGCGCACGTGTGCGGCAAATGGCGGCTTTGGTTTTGGTGCGATGCTGACCGTTGATAAGATCAACGGTTATGATTCGATCGGGTGTGGTCAAGAGGCACAATTCAAAGTTAACAGTCATTAATTGTTAACTACTTTTTAAATATTGTTCAAGGTGTCTTCTCTGAACCAGTAACTACTTTTTCTTCATACCTTTTCATAAACTATTTAAGGAGCATGAATCAGACTTCAAAAATACACATTTTCGAAATCCACTTTCTCTCTCTCTCAGTCCGGTCTGCTATAGTCTCATAGAAGGTTTCTTCGGAGATTCTTCAACTTTGTTGGTTGCAAATCCTCGCCTAAGGTTCTATTGTATCCTGGGAACGGATTTGCCTATAACCCAACAGCAAACTCAATGAAACTGAGTGGGGACAAATAATGTTCTAAAGATAGTATCTCCAAAGTTACAGTAACCCCATTTTCCTACATCTATTAGCTAGCTTTTATAGACAAAACTGCACTGCATGAAATGTATTAAAAAGCTGCAATGATTTCAAATACACGATCATTAGTTATTTGGTTCAAAAATGCATTGTATGGTTTCAGTACCAACCATTAACGAACAAAGAAAACTTTAATTAAGCCCATAAAGCTAGACCAGTCAACAAGATATGCATGCAGGCTATTTTCATCATTAATATAAATACTCTGATCATGTAGATACCTACCTATTCAAATTTAAAATTCTGTATCCAAACAGGGAAAAAGAGTTGTTTGCTCCTAGAGAATGCATGCCACGTATATACGAGCCTAAGAAACACATTGTTTGAGAAACCCTTCTAACTTTCAAGAAACATCAACATGCTGGAAGCTTAAAGTCTGGATACGGAAAACTGAAACACAGATCAACAACAAATTAAACTAACCTGCAGGCCAGGGCTTCTTTTAGGCTTCTTTTCTTATAGGGTTTTCGAAGAGCTCTCATATCTAATAGTGATTCGATGTAGCAAATAAATAAATAATATATATTAGTGCTTCTAAGTTCAATGAAGGTGAATCGCTTGGATGGTCCAGATCAGCGTTTGGATTTTGAAAATTTTATCCTTGTCAACAATTAGATATTAGGACAGTTATTGAACAGTCCCAAACAATGTATTGGATGTTGATGGATATACGGAAACCATGGGCTTTCGTAATTCATACAAGAGGCAAGAGCAAAGCTTCCTCGCTTAGAAAACTCTGTATTTATTAAGGGATACAAATAAATCTTACAACAATTAACCGGTTTAACCTAGTGTTTTAGTTCAACTCGTCTAATTAAACCAACCAAAAACTGGTCCTCATTGGTCCAACCAATCAGTCCGGCCAACAACAACATTAGCTTAAGAGGCTGGGAGTGGCATATAATACGTGTGGCTCATTTGTTTAATTACCAAGGCATCCTTTTCAGATGTGCGAGAAGAGGCCCATAGGATAGGAATGGGTCTGTTCAAGAGTTATTGCTTAATTTTATGACAAATTCAATGGTACTGAACCATGTTTTATAATACTATTGTCTCGAAAACACTGTGCTGTGGCACAATGTATAATGTTTTTTTTTGACATGGGGCCGTGGATTTAAAACTCCTTGAGGTTGAGAGTAAGAGGCTGAGGTGTACATTAGGTGTGCAAATTGGTTAAATTTGGATCACCTCTGGTCGTATCTTTGTGTGGATTAAATTTGGAGGCCAAACAATTGCAAGGTTGTAGTTAGGATCAATTTTCTGATGGTCTCTTACATTAAATTGAATATGCATAACATGTATACTGTTTTGTTACACAATTAGGGTTTTGTTCACCCCCATAGGCATAATCTTGGTTATTCAAGATTCTTTAATTTTTAATTTTCAATGAATTATGAAAATAAGGGTCTACCAGAATCTTACAAGACTGGGTAATAAGATGTCAAGCTCCTCCTTTTGGATATCTCAAAATCAATATAGATGGATCCTCTTGTTCTAATAAGTAAGGTTCGAGCATTGTCATCCTCAATGTTCATGGTTCTTTTGTTTTTGGTTGAGCTGTTGAAATTGGCCATGGTCCCTGCTGAAGTGACCAAAGCCTATGCTTTACTATTTGCGCTAAGATTTGCTTTAGAGGTTGGATTATCACGTGTCCTAGTTGAAAGTGATTTCTTGTATCTCGAAGAACTTTTGTTGATAGGGCAGAATCCATCTCAGTGCATCTCACCTTTAGTATATGATCGTAGAAGCCTGATGTCTTCCTTTATTGATTGTACACACTCATTTATTCACATATCACCCAACACGTGCGCATGCATATGCATGTGTGTGTGCAACACAATGAAGCATCGTAAAGGCATACTTTGCTTGCATCTTATGTGGTTTGAGAAGAGTGGTTTTGACTTTTGGTGCGAGACTGACTATTGGTATTTCAGTGATGGTAAGATTAAGAGGCACCATTCAAAGTTAATAATTATTAATTGATAACTATATTTTATAAAAATCATGTGTATATTTTTTCTTGTAGTGGATGTTGACAACAGCCACATAAACCTCCGATGATATAACAGGGGTTTTATAATTTGAAACATAAAACTGATTATTAGAGTTTTGTTGGTTTAATAATTTGAACCTTGTACTCCTGAAATGAACATGGAAAATTCCTCACCCACTCAAATCAATGTTTAACCTTGCAACATTGATCCTCTGTCATTTCAGTAATTACACAAGGGTACATAATTAATAGAAAAAAACACTTCAACGAGTTAATTTCCAACATTAGGTGAAAGCTTGTTTTCCGCCCAATAAGTAGTTTGACATTTCAAATGTTCTTTTACAATCATAAATTGTTTATTATTTTTAAGCATCATTGACAAAAGGAAATGAAAGAGAAAAGTACATACATATTTACCTTCTCAATAGATGTATCAACGAGGGGAATTCATTGAAAATATCTTATCTTTCTCTTGACTATATTGCCTAGATGCATCACCATGGTAAATGATTTAATGATATAGGTTTGGAGTTTGAGGATATAGAGAGTAGGCCTTCTCTTTCTTCTTCTATTTATTGAATCCCCCATGGGTGTTTCTCTGACCTTCTCAATCCTTCTAGCTCCACTGCCACCTCCCTCATGGTGGGTCTTTCCTCACCTTTTATACTGAGGCATCTCTTGGCAAGATTAGCAAATGCAAAAAATTGTTCAGTATTCCCATCTTCTCCAAATAGATTATCAATGAACTGAAGCAAGTGATTGCCATTCATCATCAAAATGAAATAAGAAGCTAGATTTCATTGTTCTTCCGATCTTTCAAAACAAATTGGTTTTTCCCCTGTCAAATGCTCCACAAATATTACTCCAAAGCTATAAACATCACTTATTTGTACGGAAATACTCTGGGTCCAAATACCCAAAAGTCCCACGAACTAAAGTGGTTATTTGAGCTTGATCCATAGGAAATAACCTGAATTCTCCAAAATCAGAGACTTTTGCTGTATAACTATGATCCAATAGTATATTTTGTACAATACCTGTATATTTTTCCTGCATATTCAGTGCTGCTCACAGCTCATCATTTAGCTAGTTATTAGCTTTCTATTATTCTTTTATTTTATAGGGTGAGGTGGCAAGTTTGTTAGAGTTTGTTTTTTCTAGATCATTCTTTTTTTGTCAGCTTGTATATATATGTAGTGAGAAGGACCTTCGTTATTCATTAGCTTCTGGAATAATATTTTACAGAGCTTTTCCTTCTCTTCATTCTATCTTTGCTCATGGTATCAGAGCGATGATCTAGGGAGAGGTATTGAAGATTTGAAGACGAAGGATTCGTCTTGGTTCTTTGCTTGATTAAGCAATACAACAACCTTATTACAGCTACAGTAATTGCTAACGAACAGGAAGTTGTAGTCGAAGGAGATGAAATAGAGGTTGAAACAAGCTTGAAGAAAGACCAAAACGCAGTGAATAATGGAGATCCACTTTTCCTACACAACTCAGACCATCCAGGTATGGCTTTGGTCACTGCACCTTTAACTGGTAAGAACTTTTTAGCCTGGAGTAGATCTGTTAAAATTGCTCTAGGAGCTAAAATGAAGTTGGGACTCATAGATGGGAGTTATAAGGTACCAGAAATGGATTCACCAATTTATGATAAATGGAATAGGGTTAACTGTGTGGTAACCTCCTGGATTTTAAACTCAATATCAAAGGACCTAGTAGAAGCCTTCTTATACACTTCTACTGCAAGAGAGATTTGGTGTGAATTAGAGGAAAGGTATGGAGAGAGTAATGGACCTCTTCTCTACCAAATACAAAGGGAAATTAGTTCCATTACTCAGGGAATGATGACTGTTACACAGTATTATACTAGACTTAAGAAACTTTGGGATGAGTTGACTGCTTTAATGCCAATCCCTGAATGCACATGTGGATCTGCAAAGGTAGTAGCAAATCTCACATCTTTTAATCGTCTGATGCAATTTCTAATGGGGTTGAATGATATTTATGATCATAATAGAAGTCAAATTTTACTAATGGATCCCTTGCCCTCAGTCAATAAAGCATACTCAATGATAACAAGGGTTGAGAAGTAGAAGGAGGTTCAAGTTTCTTATGTGGAACCTAATGAGAATGCAGTTATTCTAGCTAGAACATAGATCCCTAGGAAGGATGGAGGAAACGAGGGAAATACAAAGAGAAATGAAATGACCAACGAAGAGAAGAAGCAACAATATTGTACAAACTGCAACACTAATGGTCATCTCAAGGAATCATGCTTCAAGCTTATTGGATATCCAGACTAGTACAAGCAACTCAGAGACTAGAAGAGGAACGAGTTAGGGACAAGAAATGAAATAGGAGGAAAATATGCAGCAAATTTGGTGGATACACCATTGGAAGTGAACACTGAAACTACTGCAGGAAAATGACTTGACCGGAATGTAGGGCTTGCAAATTTAATTCAGCAGGAGCTTATAAAATTGATGAAAGGGAAGATGCCTACACCTGCGAATATGGTGAATTTTGCACATCTTGAAGAGTTTACAGGTACTGTTCTAAATCCTAAACTTAATTTTGCTTTAAATACTGTGGATTTGTTTAGATCAGGAACCTGGATAGTAGACACTGGGGCATCTAATCACATGTGCACAAACATTTCACTTATACATAAACCAATAGTTGTAAGCCACATGACACCCGTGTATCTTCCAGATGGAACCATAAACTTAGTGAAACACACTGGAACTGTCCAATTGACCCCAAGAATCTGTCTCACGAATGTTTTGCATGTACCTAGCTTTAAATTTAATCTGCTATCAGTTAGTAGAGCTGCAAAGAATGCAAACATGAAATTTCTTTTTCTACCTACGCATTGTTTGTTGTAGGACCAGCAGAGTGAAGAGGTATTGGCGGTGGGAAAATCAGTAGGAAATCTTTATTTCCTAGATACAAAGTCTTTTCTTCCAAGCACTATACAGAAATACACCTTTCCTTCATGTAATTCTGTTTCATTACCACCTTTACCTTTGCATTGTAATGCAGTTACAAATTCAGAAATAAAGTTAAAGGACAAAGCCAACTCTATGTCACTTTGGCATAAGAGGTTTGGCCATGCTTCAGTTAATGTTTTACAGCATTTGAAAATTCTAAATTCTTGCACTAATCAATCTTTATTGCCCTGTGATGTATGTTCCTTTTCTAAGCAGCATAGATTTCCATTTCCTACTAGTCATATTCATACCAATAAACCTTTTGAATTAGTTCACTTAGACTTGTGGGGACCCTACAAACATGCATCATTGACTGGTTCTCGTTATATGTTAACAGTAGTGGATGACTATAGCAAGGCAACATGGACTTTCTTGTTAAAACACAAGAGTCAAACTTTTCAAACTTTAGTGCAATTTATCATTATGGTTGAAACTCAGTTTGAAACAAAGATAAAATATTTTCGATCAGATAATGGAACTGAGTTTTAAGCAATGGACTTCAAAGTCTTTTACTTGAGAAAGGAATTTTACATCAAAAGTCATGTGTATATACCCCTCAACAAAATGGTGTAGTTGAAAGGAAGCATAAGCACCTATTGCAAGTTGCAAGGGCACTTATGTTTCAATCAAACTTACCAAGAAAATTTTGGGGATATTCTTTGCTTATGGCAACTTTCATAATTAACAGATTGCCAACTAAGATTCTTAATTGGAAGACACCTTTTGAGATTTTATATAACAAAACACCAGAGTATCATATGTTAAAGGTTTTTGGTTGCCTCTGCTATGCAACAAATACTAAACCAGCAAAAGATAAATTTTCAACTAGAGCCTTTAAATGTGTCTTCATAGGCTATCAGCCTGGGCAAAAGGCTTACAAATTGTATGATTTAACTTCCAAACAAGTTTTTACCTCTAGGGATGTCATCTTCTTTGAAAATGTTTTCCCTTTTAAACAAGAAACAGATTACATCTTGCCTTTGCCCATGTCAACTGCTGACAGTGAACATGTATTTGAAGAATCTGTTATTCCAGAACCAATTTCACAGCCTGAACCTTCGTTACCTACACCTGATCTTACTCCTGATTTGGATTTAGAACTTACTGACCATTCAACACCAGACCAAATATCAGATGTTGAACCTGTAACTGAAATGCTACCACTTCAACCCGATCTAGACCTCCAACAAACCAGACACAGCACAAGGATTAGGAATAAGCCAACCTGGATGAAAGACTTTGTTACTAATCTATCTTTTACTGATCCAACTACTGCCAATACTTACATACTCAAAACCACATCCGCCAGTTCCAAACACACCCCTCGGACTTTTCCTTTCATTCACTCACCACTGTTTACATGTGATTACTTGTCCTTTCTAGCAAATGTTACAACTATTCAGGAACCAAAATCTTACAAAGAAGCCAGTGTTAAAGCAGAATGGGTGCAGGCAATGAACAAGGAGTTAGAGGCTTTAGAATCAAACCAAACCTGGGATTTGATGCCATTACCTGCAGGGAAGAAACCTATTGGCTCTAAATGGGTCTATAAGGTGAAACTAAAACCAGATGGGGCAGTTGACAGATGCAAGACAAGATTGGTGGCCAAAGGGTACAATCAAGTTGCTGGGGTAGACTATTTTGAAAGCTTTTCTCTAGTAGCCAAGCTGGTTACTGTCAGAATTTATTTAGATGTGGCAACTGCATTTTCTTCGCCAATTCACCAGCTAGATATAAATAATGCTTTCTTGCATGGATTTCTCACAGAAGAAGTTTATATGTGGCCTCCAGAAGGGTATAAAAAGGCTAAAGAAGGAGAAGTTTGCAAAGGAGATCTCTTTATGGCCTTAAACAGGCTACCAGAGAATGGAATTCAGGATTTTGCAATAAATTGCAAACTTATGTTTTTTTGCAATCACAGCATGATCATTGCCTTTTTACTTTGAAATCTTTCACCTATTTTCTAGCTCTACTTGTGCACGTGGATGATGTTTTAACTACAGGAACTTGTGAAGAGCAGATCTTAGCTGTGAAGAAGTTTTTGGATGCTGAATTCACCATCAAAGATCTTGGTCTTGCAAGATACTTCTTGGGATTTGAGATTGCATGCAGTGATACTGGCACTTATATTAATCAGAGAAAGTATGCCTTAGATATTGTTACAGATGTTGGATTATTGGGTGCCAAGCCTACTGCAAGTCCTCTACCTAAAGGCCATAAATTCTCTTCTCAAGCAGGAGATCCTTTACTTGATCCTGACAAATATCGTAGATTGGTGGGAAGATTATTATATTTGAATCTTACTCGACCGGATTTGACTTATGCAGTTCAACAATTAAGTCAATTCGTTAATTTGCCCTGCAAAAGCCACTGGGAAGCAGCTCTGCATGTTGTTAAATACTTAAAGGGGACACTCAGTAAGGGTCTTTATTTTCCTATCCAGAATTCCTTCAAGTTACAAGCATTCAATCATGCTGACTGGGCTTCCTGCATAGACACTCGTCGTTCACTCACTGGATTCTGTATTTATCTTGGTCACTCTCTTATCTCATGGAAAACAAAAAAAAAAAAAAAAAACAAACTACAGTGTCACATTCTTCAACAGAGGCTGAATACCGCAGCATGGCTTCCACAGTCTGTGAGTTGCAATGGATAACTTATATTCTAAAAGATTTGCAAATTCCACTGCACCTTCCCATTCCTTTGTGGTGTGACAATCAGGCCACCCTCCATATCACTGCCAACCCTATTTTCCATGAGAGAACCAAACATTTGGAGATTGACTGCCACTTGGTTCGCAATCAATTCAAACAAGGATTTGTTCGTCCTCAGCACATCTCTACTAAACAGCAAGTGGCAGACATATTTACCAAAGCTTTAGCTCCTCAATTTCATTTGATGCTGTCCAAGTTGGGCCTGATGGATTTCCATCATAGTCCAACTTGAGGGGGGGATGTACAATACCAGTATATTCTTCCTGCATATTCAGTGCTGCTCACAGCTCATTACATCTCACCATTTATCTAGTTATTAGCTTTATATTATTCTTTTATTTTACAGGGTGAGGTGACAAGTTTGTTAGAGAGTTTGCTTTTTCTAGATCATTCTTTTTTGTCAGCTTGTATATATGTAGTGAGAAGGACCATCGCTATTCATTAGCTTCTGAAATAATATTTTACAGAGCTTTTCCTTCATCTCTGTGAATGATTGGTATAGAAGCTGCAGAGTGTAGATAGGAAAATGCACTAGCAGTTTCCATTGCAATCCTCAGTCAATCATCCCAAGAAAGCAAAGAGGTGGCATTATTTCTATGAATGTGCTGAGAAAGGGTTCCATTTGAGTAAGAATGGCAACTTCATTTATGAATTTCTCAATTTGACTACCATCCATGATTTTGGACATTTTAATAGCAACAACTTGATGATTAGGTAAAATGCCTTTATATACCGTATAGGCATTCTTCCTTATAAATTTTTGTCGCCAACATTAGCTCTTTCGCTGAAAATACTTCGAAGAGATTTAAACCTCCATTTGAAGATAATTGTTGTTGCAAAAGCAAGCCTCGATTTTGTTCAAATTGCTTCTCTTTTAATCTCATGAATTTTCATTTCCTTATGATGAAATATAACCAAGAGATACAAATGAGTATAAACAAGATGTCAAAGCTTATAACTGCATTGATCATTAATTAACAAACTTGTTATAGCTGAGAAAGAAATCATATAATATCATCCTTATATTTTAATTTTTAGAAGGAACATGATTTTACAAATGAACTAAAAGCATGACCTTCAAGATGAAAAGAAAATGAAACTTTGCATAAAGGTACAAGGATCCATGCAAGTTTCTTTTACCCTCTATAAATTCCACAAATGGAAGTAAGTAATACATAAAATTTAAGTTTAATGTTCATGTATATATACTCCTTCGCTAGCTAGATAGTCAACTTAACATTTTCTTTTTTTCCTTTTTGTATTTGTTTACAATGAGGTTTTCGGATAATTTTGATTTAGCAAATCTGTCCACGTCATAACTCTTCACTTGGCTCCAAACCAGAAAACCCTTTTCTAATTTTCTATCTTTTCTACTAATAATTAAGCATGTGCATTGTAAGTGAAAATTTTAAATTATAATAACAGTTATTCTTCTTCTTCTTCTTCTTCTTCTTCTTCTTCTTATTATTAAATTTTGTATTATATTTTCATTATTGATAAAATGATTTCTTATGTATAATACTTATTTTTATTGAATATAATAAATGTATAATATTAGATATGTATCCCAAATTTTTCCTATTTTTTATTTTTGTAGTTTGTTATATTTTCTATTTTAAAAAATTATATTATTTGACTATGCTTAAACTTCAGGCCCACCATTTGGCTGAAGTTTGGGTCATTCTTTGTATTAACACCCAAAGGCTGGTTCCGCTAGGAACCATTTGGCACAGGCTTAAGCCCTTATTCAGGCTGGTTCTGAATATATTAGGCATATTAGGTAAGCACAATGTGTGAGCATGTAATAGCTATGTGATATATGTCCCAGTTACTGTACTTTTCATTCAAACGTTTTTTGTTCCGTTAGACAAAAATTATCCATTATTTTTTATCTTTATCAAAATAATTAAAAATAAAAACAATGAAAAAAGAAAATGTAAACGTGTTGGGAGTTGGGACTCATTTGCATTTTCTTTTTTCATTGTTTTAATTTTTAATTATTTTTAAAAAGATAATAAAATAATAGATAATTTTTGTCTAACGGATCAAAAGCGTTTGAATGAAAAATACAGTAACTATTATGTGCTCACTCATTGTGGCTACCTAACGTGCCTACTACATCCGGACCCAAGCCAGCCCACTATAAATGGGAAGCCTATGCTTAAACTTCTTACAAATTATATAGTGGAGTCTCCTTCTAGTACAGGTGCAGCCTCGGGTTTAGCTTCAAAAATCCCTTCCTTTGTTGACTATTCCAGATAGCATGTGCACGCCCATCTCAGTAGAGGAAGCGGTCCCTCTGAAGACAGGCATGGCAGACAGGCCTGCAGACCCTAGGAGCATCGCTAACCGTGTTCGGAAGGCTAATGTGCTTTGGGAGAATGGTTGGGGTCTCGTTTGATTTTGGCCTAGAAGAGCTGGCTCGTGAGTGGTTTAAGGATAGAGAAATCAAAACGGTTTCTGTGCATCCTTCAGCCTCGGTTTGTAATTTCGTTTCTGAAAGTGAGTTTGATTCAGATAGCAGTGATTCTGATTCATGTTCTGGCAGCTTGGATTACCTTCCAGGCAGTAGAAAATCGAAGTCCCTCGAGCAGCTGTATGATGTAAAGGTAGTAAAGCATCCTAGTGGCATGAAAGAGACTCAAAGTTCGCGGAGTGTAAGGAGAAGAGGTAGAAGGTAGAACGGTGGTTTTTGCTTAGTTTTGCAGGGGAGTCTCAGTCTCGAGTGACTAAACTATACAACTCTCTCAGTCCCAATCATCCTATTCGATGCAACTGAACCTGCAACAATGATATAAAAAACAACCATGGCAATATTAATATTTTTAGCAATAAATTTATCTAAAACTGTTACTACTACTAATTATTCATCTATTCCCCATATTTTCTAGCTATAGTTTTGGTTGTGGTACTATCAACCTATGGCAAAGGTTCAGCAAAAACCTTTATAATAGATTGTACATTTAGCTACAGGCAAATCCATTGCTATATCAAGTTGTAGCAACGATACAAAATAACACCGTTGCAATTAGCAATGGGGAAAATCATAGCTATGCATATATTTTTATCTACAGTGTACAATATCTGTTGCTATCTACACTGTACAATATCTGTTGCTATCTACACTGTACAATATCTGTTGCTATAATTTTTAGCCATGAACATCACTAAACTATTGCTATACCTTTTAGCGATGGTTTTATCTATTGCTAAAACTAATTTTTCTTATAGTGTACAAGATGTCACATAGTGCAATATGCTCTAATCGTTCTTTGCAGTTGTTTTCTGCAACGGCATGCCTACTATGTTAGTAAAGGCAGAGACGAGGTACTCAGAGATCGAAAATCTACCTTACGCATTAGTTATTGTGGCCCGGAAGCTCCATCTGTACTTTTAGGCTTATACTGTCGTCATCCTAACTAACAAACCCCTGAGGTAGGTCTTGCTCAAGCCCGAGGTCTCTGGTAGGTTGACAAAGTGGGCCATCGAGTTCAGCGAGTACGATCTTCAATACAAGTCGCGAACTGCTATCAAGGTTCAAGCATTAGCAGATTTTGTTGCAGAATGCACTTTCAGCTCTGAAGTTCCCAGGCCGGTTGAGCCCGGGGTTCTAAGGCCGGTTGAGCTTGAGCACTGTGAAGTAATGATCAGCGCGGCATCCCTCCTAGTAAGGCCAAGCGCGAACTGGGACGAGGAGCCTTGGATCCTTCACGTGGATGGCTCGTTAAACCAACAGAGCAGCGGAGCTGGAATAGTTTTGCATGGGCCAAGCGGTGTGAAACTAGATTATGTGCTACGTTTCAAGTTCGCGGTGTCCAACAATGAAGCAGAGTATGTGGCATTAATAGCCGGGCTAGCTCTAGCTAGGGAAGTGAAGGCTAAGCACATTGTTGTCTGTAGTGACTCTCAGCTCGTAGTCAACCAAGTCATGGGCGAATACGAAGCCCGCGAACCATCCATGATCGCCTACCTAGCCAAAGTCAAAGAAGCACTGCTCAATTTCTGATCCCACTTCGCCAAACGAATACCGAGGTCAGAGAACGCTAATGCTGAGCCCTGTCCAGGCTGGCCAGCACAAGTGACAATACCAAGAGGACTGTTGATGAGAATAAAATTTGTTATGTTTTTATCCCTCAATATTCAGTATTTTATACTTAATTGGTACCTAATTGGACTCATTACTCTTGTATATCGATTCCGGGCAAGCAAGAAGGCAATTGGAAGAAAACAAGGCTAATCGGATGATTTTGCACAGTTTCAACATTGTTCAGTGATCTGGGCATAACTCTCAATTCTGGACTCTGATTTGGATAATTCAAGAAGCACTGAAAAGATAAGGAAAAGGCTCACAACTTTTATGTTTTGGGTTTTGACAGATTCGGTCTTAATCGAAGACGAAATCGAGCCCAAAATTGGAGTAATTTCGTAGGAAGGCCCATTTAACAACTGAAGCCCATTTCGTTGAAGAGCCTTGAAGCAACCCGAATTGTTAAAGAAGCCCAGCTTGAATTCAAGAACCAAGAGTCCCATTAGAATAGAATTTGAACGTAATCTCAAGAAAGAGAGTTTTATCAGATTTAAATTTTTAATTGTAATCCTAGATAGATAGGAGATTGAGATAAGAGTTAGGATACGATAAGTTTAGATCAAACTAGGACTTTACAGTTTTGAGGATAATCTCCTAAAGGGAGTTGGAAAACAGCTCTCTCCCTAAATCTATTTAAACGGGGGGCGGACTAGCACCCAGGGCATCAACTCCTTCAAGAGAGCTTCTGCCTTCAGAGAGAGACATCAGCAACCAAGGAGGAAGAAGCAGAGTTTGACCCCCCCTCTCTCATCTGGAAGTTGCGATTTCATTATGAAGTGTCTGTAAGTCTTTGTTTCTGGTTCAAGGGTTAGGGAAGTTTTGACTCTTTAACATCGTGAGATCTAATTGATTTTTATTTTAGTTCAATGTTTATGGGTATTCATATGTTTTCTGCGATTAACTGTGAGGATTATTTTTATTGATTAAGTAAGAAGGGCCCCTTGCTCATTCAATGGAAATAATCTATGGCCGATTGAACCTCCAATTTCGTATATGATTGGTATGTTCGATCATGGTGGCAACTAACAGAAATTGATTACAAAAAAGTTTTCGATCTATGTTAGGAAAAGGTATAATCTGGTTTAAACGGTCCGAGCTTGTGAGATCGCTGACCAAAATTAGGTCTCTCCCCTCTTAATGCTATTAATAGATTAAATCCTAAGAGCTTGTTTAGGACTGTCTATTAATAAGAGAAGCAACCAAAGAGCTTGTTTTGGTTGTCGAATAATACGAGTAGAGGTTGGTTGTTAGAGCTTGTTAATAGCTATAACCAATTTATTCGTAAACATATGAACCTATCCTTGCATCGATGATCAATGATAAGAATCAAGGTTGAACTTGTCCCTTCAACCGGAAGATATCTCCCATCAATTTGATCTTTGCTTTCTGTTATTTTCTGCTATTTTCTTATTTTCCTTAGCTTTACAACCTCCCTTACTTTGTTTACTTGGAAATAAATCCACCCAATCTCTGTGGAGACGACCTTGCTCTTCACTATCTACAAATTATTAAACCAGAGCAAGACTATTTATCTTTGGTTGGATTCGACACCCACCAACTATGTATATAGAGAACTTGTCTCGGCCTAGTGTTCTTGGGGGGGCAGAGGAGACTGCTCCTGTTGTTCAAGCAGAGCCGAGCTAGATTGATCCACTCACGAGCTTCCTGCTACATAGGACCCTCCCTACAGATTGTAATACTGCCAGAAGGGTAGAGCGTCAGGCGGCCAAATACGTCATGATAAACGAATGGCTGTACCAAAGATCTTACACGCTCCCCTACCTGCGCTACTTGTGACCTTTCGAGGCTAAATACTCATGAGGGCCTGTGCGGTAGACACTTGGGAGGCAGGGCTCTCACCCAAAAGGCACTACGACAGGAGTACTACTGGCCAACGATGAAGGTAGATGCGATCGAGCTCGTTAGAAAATGTGACATGTGTCAGAAGCACGCCAACATCCACCACCAGCCCGCCGCCGATCTAAAATAACTTACCAACCCATGGCCCTTCACACAGTGGGGAACCGACATACTCAGTCCATTCCCACCAGCGACGGGGCAGAGAAGGTTCTTAGTGGTGGCAATCGATTATTTTACCAAGTGCGTTGAAGTCGAGCCCCTCGTGAAAATCACAGCTCGGAATGTGCAGAACTTCTGGAGGAGTATAGTGTGCCACTTCGGACTACCCCAAGTGCTGATCTCCGACAATGGTAAGCAGTTTGAAGACATTAAATTATAGAATTGGTGCAAAGACATGGGGATACAGCAAAATCTCACCTCGGTGGCGCACCCTTAAGCCAACGGCCAAGCGGAAGTCACGAACAGAGCCATCCTTCGTGGACTGAAGGCGCGCCTAGATCGAACTAAGGGGTTATGGGTAGACGAGCTACCCGGTGTACTATGGGCTTATAGGACTACGGCGAAGACTGCGACAGGCGAGACTCCCTTCAACCTCACCTACGGCACCGAGGCAGTCATCCCTACCGAGATCGAGGTCGCCACCCTATGTCTAGAAGGGTACGACGATAAGGCAAATGAGGATGAGCTGCACACCAACCTCGACCTATTTGACGAGGTACGGGACCTCGCATACATTAGGACCGCGGCCTACTAGTAGAGGGTAGCTCGGTACTACAACGCCAGAGTCAAGAAGTGGAACCTCTGTGTCGGAGACCTGGTTCTTTGTAAGATTATGGTACCTGAGCCCGGTGTTGGTAAGCTTGGCCCAAATTGGGAGGGACCCTACTGAGTAAAACGGGTACTCGGGGAAGGAACGTACGAGCTCGAAGCCCTATAAGGGAAACAAGTACCTCGAGCATGGAATATTATCAACATGAGGCAATACTACCTATAACTACCAAGCTAAGTGGACTGTAAGTCACTCCAAGAGCCTATGGGTCAAAGTGTCGAGCAAATGGGAGACCTTGGCATCATATAAGAGCTAACTGCTTCAGCATGTGTAATGCCAAAGGCACAGGTAGCTCGGGTGAGAACCAAACCTCAATAATTAACTTAGGCGAGGATAGGTCGGGCATACGACCTACTATGTTACTCACATCAGTGTACATTGTGAAACAACCCCTACTAAGTACTAGGAGATAGTTCGGGGTGACACTAGTTGAGGGATCCTACTTCGGGCACTTAACTCTAATTAGTTTGGATAAGATGCACTTCGGTAAAGGATCAAAATGCACAACACTTTGCAAAAAAGGATATTTCATTCATTAAGTTTCTTTACAATGAGCACGTTTTGTACGATACAAAAAAAAAAAAAAAGAAAACCGAGCTCGCAGGCTCAATATGTAGGGACTGCCCGAACTACTTTGGGGACCCATCCTCTCTACTCGGGGCCTCAACAGGAGCTTCCTCTTTGCCACCCTCCTCTTCGGAGTTCGGGTCTTCAGTGACCTGGTTGGTGATCTCCCTGGTGATTTGCGAGGTGGTGATGGCGCTCACGTCCAGTTGCGGGAACTCGCACCTGATGAGGAACCGGCTTAGCTTGAAGCCCTTGTGGTAGGCCTCTTCTAGCACCTCATCGAATTCGTTCAACCTAACGTAGTCTTGGATAGATTTGACTTTGGTCTCCTCAATGGCTTGGGTGAAGATCTTGGTCGTTCCTTCACATCGGCCTGAAGATTCTCCACCTTGCGCTCTAGGGCCACCCGACTTGCTTTCAAGGTAGCCACCTCCCGCTCCAAGGACGCCTTGTCCGCCCTTAGAGAGATCGCCTCCTGCTCTGGAGACACCTTGTTTTTCTTGAAGGTGTCCACCTCATGCAACAACCCCTCCTTCTTGGCCATCAGCGCCTCGATATAAGTCCTCTGAACATGGGCGCCGTTCTCCAACTTGTGAATTTAGCCATAGGCTAGTCTCAGCTCGGTATGGGCTGCGCGAGCTAACTCTTCAGTAGCTAAAGCCCGCTTTAGATGCCTATCGGACAAGAGGGTCAAGGCATGCACGGTGGATTTCACCTGCAAAAAAGAAGTCAGTCAGCACCATCAAAAATCGCAAAAAGGAAGGGGGGAGAGGGAAGAAACAATATGCACCACAATGGAGTGGGTAGATGCCCGAGCATCAAGTTGGGCAGGCTTGAGATCGGCCCAGTCGGCGACCTCCTCGGCATAGACGGCCCCCTTGCTCTTTCGTAGGGTGCACCGTGGGACAAGAATGCTCCGGACAGCCCCCATCACTCCCCGAGTTGGAGATGGTTGTCTCTGGCATAGGGGCAAGCTCAGAGGCAGGTTCTGGATTTGAAGGTGCCTCGTGCTCGGGCTCCATTGCTGTCTCAGGCTCCCGAACTGACAGATTATCTGGCTCCAAGTCAATGATTGGAGCCTCAGACACCTCGAGCTCAGGAGCCTTTGGGAAAACGGTGCGAGCTTTTTTGGCAGCTCGCTTCTTCCTCTTCATTCTGTCGAAGAGGTTCCCTGCCTGGAGCTTGTTCACCCTAAGATTGTCTTCCATAAGCCTTGCAAATAGAAGCTCGGCATTAGAAATTGTTAAAAAGAACTTTTGAATGAATTCAAGCTAAGTAAAAGATGACCTACCAGGACTCAGGCCGGCTTGTACTAGCTTGCCCTCAGCAATAAAGTCCCTGTAGTCGAACCCAAGCTTTGCCCAAGATTGGAGTGTCTCCCTTGTCTCCTTGTCTAGCCTGACTCCGGTGTCTTGGATGACCACCCTCCACTGGGTAAGGAAGGGCCATCCTTCGGGACTTCGAACTACGAAGTAGTCCTGCTTCTAGGCCGGGACCTTGCTCGGGAGCTTATGCATGAGCTTGAAGCCCGAACGAGGGGAAAGATAGTAAGCCTGCCTGTGCTCTGGGAGAACTCCGGTGTGCTTCTTGATGGACAGGATCGAAGAGAAGATATCCAGGTCCAAGGGAGGGCGTAGTCAAAACAAAGGGAGATTGTCTCGACCACATTGCGTATCGAGTTCGGGTGGAGCTGGTCAATGGTGACATTGAAGTGGTTTAAAACTTCAATGGTGAGAGGGTGGAGGGGAAGACAAAGCCCGACTACGACCTGCTCCCTGAAAAGCAGGATCTCGTCAAGACTATAGGTGTACTCCCAGGGCAGGTTGTATTGAAGGATGAGAGACCGAAGTCTCTCCAAGGTCATGGTAGAGGGACTGAACTTGTTTGGCATCCGACCTCGGTGAGAGGTGGATGCCTGATGGCTAGAGGCCTCCCGCGCCTTGTGGGACTAGACCTCGGTTGGGTCACCCTGAGCCGAGGTACCTACCTCGGGCTTGTCTAAAAGATTGTCAAAACTAGACATCCCGAACAGAAGAAGTGAACTGAAAGGAAGCTAGGGGAGCACTCACCAAAAGAATGCAACCGAAGTAAGGAACTTGACGAACTAGGAACCCGAGCTGGTGACCTTTAGGCGCGAGCTCAAGATGAATGCTAAGTGAACTTGTGGCAGAAAATGACCCAGGACCCCCACTATTTATAGGTTCTATACTCGGGCATCAATCGTCAAGATCAAGATGATCCGACGGCTCTCAAGAAAACCGGCTACACGACCCCTGAGGTGAAAATAATTTAGTGCATTTCTTTGACGTCTGCGGAGTCTATAATCTTGTGTTATCCGCGCATGAGCTGTACGCGACTCAGGTCCCCCTTGATTGAGCCACGCAGTGAACTGGTCTGACCAATGAGTTGCCTAGCTGGACAGCCCGAACTCCGAGCCTAATCCACCCGTCATTCCGTGAACTCCCCGCACTGGGTCAAGACCCCTAGCACAGGGAGTGGGGGGCAATTGATGGAGGCTGATTTGGCCCGACCTCATAATTAGGGGACACTTGGACATGGTAGCATGATAGACTGGCCGCAACTCGGTGTAATGGTCTCGTTGGGGCCCCGCCTAATAGTTCGGTACAAGTGGCAGTTCGGTATAAGCGACAGCTCGATACAGGGTGGTATTCCAATCACTCCGATCTAAAGCTCCCCCGAGTTGGGTCCACCCCGAGCTAAGGCTCTCCCGGGCTGGATCTACCCCGAGGTAAGAATACTTCGTTAACAAGTCACGAGATCGACACCTATATGTGAGCGATAACTCAGGAATGACAATTCGGATAAGATAGTTCGAGTACCCCAACCTGCCGACCTGATAGCTACCCTTAACAGCTTCCCAATCTTGCGAGACTACACTTCATAACACCGAGCATTACCTCCCCGCCTGGTCCGAATGGAAGTGATTAACGTTAGTGGATAACGTTTACCCCTAAGTGGCGCACTCCATCATAGAAGTGATTTTGGGACCGTTCCACAAAGACCACGAGGATCCCATTAAATAAAGGCCCTCCTTTTAGGGCCCCAAGGTATTGCGCTATCCGCACTCTTATCTCTCTGCATTTCTCATACTTCTTTGCTAAAGATCTAACTTGATCGTTGGAGTATTCCTGCCGGGTGAGCTCCCCAGGAATTCTTCATTGCCTTGTTCGTCTCAAGTGTTGTCCGTCGCCAGATAGGAGCCAAGCCACCGCCAGCTAGGAGTGACCGGATCGCGCTACATCAATTACAATTATCAAACTTCAAAAAAAGTTTCAACAATAACCAAAAACTTCAGGGAGGTTTCAGCAATTTACCCTAAAAATAAAGAAAATTCAACAAGGTAAAATTAAATAATTGATAATTTACATATTCATTTATAAAGAATATGTTGGGGTCAAGTTGGGCAATGATGTCAGTACCTAGTTGTCACTTTTGTTTTTCTGGCTGCAACTCATTAGTCATTAGATATCTATTCTGGGAAGCTTTTAGTAATAAAATAAAATTTATTAAAATGAAAAAAAAACAAGAAAGAGCTATACGAATAACAAAACAATAAAACCAGCCAAACAATAACAAAACAAACGAAAATCTTCCTAAAGTTTTGTTCAGCACTATTATGGCCATGTGCTTCTTTCCTGGTTTCATGAACAATCCTGAGAGCAAACCCAAACTCTCATGAGAAGTGACACCACTTTTATGTTCAAATAGGTGAAGTTACACTATGTGTTCCATTATTTGACACATTTCAGAACTTCATTAAGAGTTTAACTCAACCTCTCTCATCATAACGGATAGCACTGCTTATATTGTGATGGGAAATTTCTCAATGTTAGTGATAACACTCACATTGCTATAAATTGTTGTTACCCATTAAACCCAATACTAATGGTTTTTTAGTTCAGGTTGGGTTACCATTACAGGTGACTAAGTAAAGGGTTTTAATCTCATCTCTTTAGTTGTCATTCTTACCAATTCTCTGGCCAAGCCCTTGGTAAGAGGATCAGCCAAGTTTTTACTTGACCTCACATAGGTTATAGAGATGACTCCATCTTGAATTAGTTGCCTAACAAATTCATGTCTCAGACTTATATGTCTAGACTTACCATTGTAGGTACCACTATAGGCTCTTGACAAAGTTGTCTCACTATCACAGTAAATGGAAATTGGAGGCATAGGACTAGGCCAAAGTTTTATATCCAATAATAAGTTCCTAATCCATTCAGCCTCTTTTCCAGCAACCGCTAAGGCTATGAATTCGGATTCCATGGTCGAGTGAGATATACAAGTTTGTCTCTTGGATGCCCAAGAGATCGCACCCCCACAAAGAACGAAAATCCATCCAGAGGTGGACTTGTTATCTCCATTACTGTTAATCTAACTTGCATCAGTGTACCCTTCTAGTACAGCTGGATAATCACAGTAAAATAAGCCAAGTTCTAATGTTCTCTTGAGATACCCAAGAACTCTCCCAATTGCCTTCCAGTGCTCTGCACTGGGATTACTTGTAAACCGACTAAGTTTACTTACTACAAATGCAATATCAGGTCTGGTACAAAGCATAGCATACATCAAGCTTCCTACTGCAATAGCATACTCAAGTTGTGCAATTGCTCTACCAGTATTTTCTACTAGTTTTATATTAGAATCATATGGGGTGCTATATTCTTTAAACCCTAAATGCTTAAATTTCTCAAGTACTTTCTCGATATAATGTGATTAGCTTAATGCATAGCACCTACTGTGCTTTTTAACTTTTATTCCCAATATGGTATCTACTTCTCCTAAATCTTTAATCTTGAAGACAGAGGATAAGTAGTTTTTTGTTTCATTTATGCCAACCATATTTGTACCCACAATAAGCATATCATCAATATAAAGACATACAATTACTCCATAATTCTCAATGAATTTTGAGTAAATGCATCTATTAGCACTACTATGTTTAAAACCAAAAGCTAGAATGCAAGAATCAAATTTCTCAAGCTACTGTTTAAGTGCTTGTTTTAATCCATATAGTGATTTAACCAATTTACAGACTTTCTTCTCATTTCCAGGAAGAATAAATCCTTCTGGTTGTTCCATATAAACCTCTTCATTTGAATCACCATTTAAGAAAGCAGTTTTAACATCCATTTGGTGAACAGATAAGTGATAAATGGATGCTAATGCTATGAGTATACTAATAGAAGTTGTTCTAGCCACTGGTGCATAGGTGTCAAAGTAATCAATCCCTTCCTTTTGACTAAATCCTTTGGCCACCAATCTAGCCTTAAAAGTTTGTACAGTTCTATCAGTGTTGTATTTTCTTCTAAACACCTATTTACATTTTATTGGTTTTGATTCTGTAGGCAAGTCTACTAGTACCCTTGTGTTATTTGACATTATTGAATCCATTTCATTATTTATAACTTCCTTCCAAAATGCAGCATTTCTAGAGGTCATGGCCTCACTGTAGATTTTTGGATCATTTTCAATGTTCAGGACAATGGGTATCTTATTCAAAATCTTCTCTCTGTCAGCCTCAACCAAAAATACAATTGATTGAGTAGAGATAAAATCTGAACCTAAGTGTTTCTCTGTTCTTTGTCTTTGACTTCTTCTAGTTCCTATTGTAGGTATTACCATTGTGTCATTTCTTCTTTCAATCTCATTATTAACAATAGGTATTGAGAACTGAGTTTCTCTTTCAGGTATTGTGTCATTCCTCATTTATGAATTGCTCCATTTGACTAGAATCCATTATTCTAGACATTTTAATGGCAACAATTTGATGATCAGGAAAAATGCCTTTGTAAACCGTACCTTGTCCACCTTGGCCTATGATGCTTTCTTCATTATAATTTTTGGTTGCCAACTTTAACTCTTCGGTTGAAAAGATTTTCAAGAGATTTGAACCTCCATTAGATAACTGTTGTTGTAAAAGCAAACCACCATTTTGCTCAAAGTATTTCTCTTTTAATCTCATGAGTTTTCTTTTCCTTATGATGAAGTATAACCAAGAGATACAAATGAGTAATACGAAGATGCAAAGGCTTATACCTGCATACAATATATGTCAATTATTAGTTAGTGAACAGAATATCTAGAGAGAAATGGTCATACAATATAGCCTTTGTTATATTGTAATTTTCTCAAGGAAGAAGGTTTCATAAATTGACTAATAACATGGCCGTTTCTCATAAAAAGAAAAAGGAAACTTGGCATAAAATTTCTAGAATCCATGCAGATTTTCTTTTTTCACTGTTGGTTTAACCCCTACAACATCCCCTATATATACGTACATACATACATATTGTGTATATAATGGGATTGGCTGAATATCTATTTGTTGATCAGCCTCCTTTTATAGTTTCTATAGTTCGTTGTATCTCTCTCTTAGTTTTTCTTTTATAAAAATCTTCTTTTATTACCAAATATGTATAATAGATCCCATAGAATGAACATGAGAAATCCATTGTTCATGTTAATTGATGTATAATAGTTCGTTGATCAGCAGTTTTTTCTAGCTAATTAGACATGCAAAATACGAGAACCGTCTTATTTTGCTAGCCAAAATCTTGTTTGAATGTGAAATAGATCATCAAGTAACAATATTTCTAATTCACTTCCAGACTTCTAATCTAGAAAAGGAAATTTGTAATCAGCTTTTACAAAAGAAGAGCTCATAGCCAAATCCAATATATTATGATTAAATGTTACATATTATGTTCTATAAAACTTATACTTTTATATCATATGGCATCTCACCAAATGTTGGGTAATTATTGGTGAGAAGTTGTGTTGTAAAAATAATAATCAGAAGGTAGGGAAGTTATCAATGAACACTTTGTAAACCAAAATGTGACAGTGTTGCAGAATTGTTGTGTCGAGACTGAGAATTGCAGAGGAAAAGAGGGTTGAGTCATACCATTAGGCCACTCTCCTTAAATTACATTTGCCCCTACAAGCAGCCGAGTAAATACAAATCGGTCGTAAAGAAGGAACAGCCCACAACTACTAGTAGATGTGCACTCGTTTATCAAACCCCCACGAACCACTCAAAGATAATGCTTAGACATAGAGACAATTGATAGAAAAGGAAAATTCTATCAAAAACAATACACCTATTCGAAGAGACACAAAGAGGAAGAGATACGAAGAAAAACATTTAAAAAAGAAAATTAAAATTTAAATGAACAAACTGGTTACAAACCAAATAGTGAAAGAGAAAAATGATAGGGTGTGGCATACCCACACCCCACCCTGGCCCAAAGTGATATATAGTGTTTTCCACTTATGGGTTCCTACATATAGAGGAAACAAACCTACTAATATACTCAACTTTATCTCTTTACCAAATAATGTGGGACAATAACTCTTTTCTTACATGCAAGAGAAGATAAGAGAAGAGAAAAAAGACAACACCAAAAAATCAATGAGGTGAGATTCATAAAATTTTGAATCACAGTTGCATTCATAACTAAATGCAGACGATCCATTCGAAGAGAGATGTATCTCTCAAAAACAATACACCTATTCGAAGAGACACAAAGAGGAAGAGATACGAAGAAAAACATTTAAAAAAGAAAATTAAAATTTAAATGGACAAACTGGTTACAAACCAAACAGTGAAAGAGAAAAATGATAGGGTGTGGCATACCCACACCCCACCCTGGCCCAATGTGATAAGGCTTATAGTAGTTACATTCATAATTTTTTCTTTTTTTATGTATGGTTACATTCATAATTTTTTCTTTTTTTAAATTGGCCCTCAACAAATGAAACTAAATACAGACGATCCATTTGAAACGTTTGCACAAAAATTGCATAAGGACAAGAGCATTACCTAGGATGACCTTAATTACAGGGAAAGCTTTACTCCTTGGCTTGCAACCTTGCCCATCTTTCTTACCATCGCCATAAGTACCCTTTGGACAAGAGCAATTGTATGATCCAATTGTATTAGTGCAAGTTCCTATGCAAGGATAATTATTTGGATCATTGCACTCATTTACATCTGGAAAGAGAAAGACAATAGTCAAAGCATTAGCAAAAATATTATAAGTGTTATAACTTTCACAAAAATCCAAAAGCATCAGTAAATTAGAAAAAATGTGTTCGCATATTTCGAAGACCTTCTCAAATCACAGATTCATATTGATTCTTGGATTTATTAGTAACGTTTTAATCGTCGTTATAAAATGAACGTAGTACTAATTAAGCAAGGGTAATGGCATGTAGACTTTGGAGGGAGTGGAGTAAAACTGAAATGATTCAAGTGACAGTATTAATGGCTAAACAGAATGGCTAAACATGATTCATATAACTGATCCAGTGAAATTGAGATAAGGCTTAGATGATGATGAGTCAAATAGAAAAGTATTAAATTAAATGAGAAGGTTAAATTATTCGATTATAACAGGAATCATTAGAATCTCATGGAAATAATATCAAATTTATCAGCACCATGTTTATAATTTTGGGCTAGGCTTATAGTAGTTCAAGCATAGCCCAAGCTAAAATTGGACCCTAAAATTGATCCTAGGGTTGTCTCTCATCGCCTATACATGTAAATACTGAAGGAAAGGAAGAGAATATAATGAATTAGTACCTTGGCAGCCGTCGGGGAGATAAGGATTCCCTTGAGAACCTTTCTTACACTGGCAAAGATAACCGGGGCCATTTTTGGAGTGTATGCAATCGGTATTGTGCCCGCAGGCATAGTCAGTGTCTGTCCCTCCTTGTCCTTGTGCTTCCTCGCAAGAAATGTTGTTTCGAATTGCCCAGTCCAGTACTATTGGAGTTCTGAAGCCAACGTTTACAAGGTATTCCACCTCATTTCTTAAGCTCCATGGATAAGAACCATTTGAATTAAACCAGTCTTTGTCGGCCAGAAAGGCCATGCTGCATTTGCTCATATTCCAAGTGGAGTCTGTGGTAGATAGATTGCCAATACTGTGAAGTGATGGCTTAAATGAAACAAGATCTTCTGGTATTGCCGTCTGGCAGCATCCGGTGCCGTTACAGCGTTTATTGGTCGCGTCCGTGTTACAATGACAAAGTGAAACACATTGGGACTCTTGGTCATTGGAATCAGACATAAGGCCATGTATGTTACAACCAATAACCGTAAATTTGTTCCGGGATTTAGAGAATCTATATTCCCAAGGAATTATGGTCCCCTCCCTGCTATGATCATATATCAAGGAGTATGTGACATTGTGGTATGGGTTCTCCCCCATATCACAATCGACAAAAGCCCAGTAGAAGAAAGTTAATTCGCCATGTAGTGATATGTTCAACACAATTTTATCACTATACTCATCACTGTCAGGGCCATACATCATCAGTTGCGGACGATGGTCAGTGGCTGTATTGCACAACAACTTGAATTCATCTCTATTACAGCTTGGATCATCTCCAACGAGGCCAAACGGGTATGGAATGCCAACATTTCCGCATTTTCTTTGACAATCTAGCTGCTTTAACTCCTTGGAATGAGCACATGCGCTATCAAGAGGAGTCCTTTACGGACCAATGGTTTCATCTGGTGACTTCCATGTGTTAATAACAGCAAAGCGTTTATGTTTAATATTTGTATTTAAATTTTGAAGTGAAAGAGAGAAGAATAATTGTTTGGATTTCGTAGTAATAGCATACCTTGGCATCCATGGTGCAATAGGTGTTACTCCCACAGGCATACCCAGCCACGTCTGTTTGTGCTTCCTCGCAACTCTGGTTTCGTATTGCCCAGTCCAGTACTATGGAAGTCCTTATCCCAACGTTAAGAAGGTATTCAACATTGTTTCTTATGTCCCAGAGATGTGAAACTTGTGAGTCAAATGAATCCTGGGCGTCGGACATAAGAACAGCCAACCCACATCTACTAATGTTCCATGTGTATTTGAAGTCGTTACGGCTCCATACGTGTCGCAACCGACTGTCATCAATCTGTTTCTGGTATTGGAGAGCCTGTATGTGTTTGGAAAAGAATAACTAATTTCATTATCCTCCATGTCTTCATCTGCACCCATGTAACATTTGACACTTCCCAGAATGGAAGTCGTTAGTTGATGAGCATCAAGTGATATGTTGAGAATGTTGTGGTCTTTCCCCGGATCATCGCCATACAAAGTCAATTTTGGAGGGAAGATGGCAGTGTTGCAGAACAACTTGAAGTCATCATGTTTGTAATAGGTTGGATCATCTCCAACTAGACCAAAGGGATATTTTATTTCCGCATTTTCTTTGGCACCCAACTCCTGTACCTGGCGATGTCAAAATTAGCTTTGGCCCAGTCCTTGGCCTGACTTAGGCTAAGGCTTGGCACACAGCACGACACGGGCCCACCCGGGCTTGTGCTGCAGCACGGTCCAATTTCATAGGAGAGGGCGGCACGACCCACACTTTGCGCGAACCACTTGCAAGTCGTGCCTACACCTCTATCATCTCAAGTAAGGATGTAGTCCTCACATAACCATCCTCAAGAAGAGGTGAGGAATCAATAAATACATTTCAAGTTCAACACACCATATTAAAAATAAGAAATCACATTTGCTTCTCAAACAAAAATGTCAAAGCCTTTAATTTATTGAAAGGGAGAATTCCTGATAAGTACCCTGCACTTTGGGTATAGTGCCACTTTGGTCCCTGAATTTTAAAATGCAATAACTCAATACCTGGACTTTCAAAATTTATCAGTCAAGTTCTAGTTGGTCCATTAATTATTTGTTAAGTGGCATTTCAAAAGACACAAATTCCCTTCGAGTGTTGTCTAATTTTCTTTATCAACCCTTCAAACCTTGATAAAAAAAAATGAAGAGTCTCAAATCTTTGCCTCTTTTATTCAAGAAAGTTGGGGTCACGAGAATGCCCACTAAGATGTGACTCCAACTTTCTCTAATAGAAGAGGCAAGGATTTGAGACTGTTCATTTTTAATCAATGTTTGGAAGATTGATAAAGAGAATTTGATAACACTTTAAGGGTATTTGTGTTGTTTCAATTGCCACTTAACGAATGGTTAATGATAGAGATTGGATTGACATGTTTTGAACATTTGAATATTTAATTTTCGCATTTTAAAATTCAGGACCAAAGTGGCACTAGACCCAAAATAGAGAATTTTCCCTAAATTAAAGGGATAACTTGAGTTAAACGCCCCCTTAGGCCATTGTACAGTTTGGTTCAGCGTCCAGTGGAAAAGATTCCCAATTTAGGGGATGGTGTTTATAGGGAGGGCTGGGATATATATATTTCGGCAATAGGTGGTGACGTCTAGAATAATATAAGATGATTACCTTTATATAACCCTAATTCAATAGTGAAATTTGAAGCAAAATTGGAAGAAGGGTGAAGTCATACCTTGGCATCCATGGGGGATGTAAGCATTCCCATGAAAGTCTTGCATGCATTGGCAAATATATCCAAGGCTGTTGTTGGAGATAGAGCAGTTGGTGTTATCCCCGCATGCATAATTCCTACTTCCTTTCTCACATGTCTTTTTTGCGTTTGATCCGCCCACTCTCCATCCCCTCCCCGTCCTCTTGGAGGACAAGGTTATCCCCATCTCCATGGGATTCTCATGATTTTTTTTATTGTCAACCATTTTGTTTTTGATTTTTTATTTTATTTAAAAAATTAAAAATAAAATAGTTAAAATTTACAATCACATTAAAAAAGATTCAACCATATTTTTAAAAATATAAAATACCCACATGCATACATATATAAAATATATTAGCAGAGATCCCTAGGGGTCGGGGATCGATTGGTGTCCCCGTGGGGCAGGGAATGCACTCCCCATCCCTATCAAAATGGATGAAAATTTTTCCATCCCCATTCTTGCAGGGAGAAAATCATCCCTATCCCCACTTCATTCAGAGAGAGTCCCCATGTGAATTTGGGAAATGAGAAAAATTGCCATCCCTAAGCTAAATGTAAGTCCTAGTTATCTCTCCCTCTCTCTTCAAGAGAAAGAAAATTTTATTAAGATGAAAGGAAAAAGGGGGAAAAGAATAATACAAATGGGTCAAAGCCCGAGGCTCACTCAAGAACCCAGAACGGAACACACTACTAATCAAAACAAACTGACAACAACAACAAACCAGGAAGGACAATAAAACGTTGCTGCAGAAAGCCACATAACCAAAGGAAAATCAAAAAGACCAACAAAGACAGTGATAGACGCATGGCCCATGCAGGTGTGTGACGTGGCGTAGGGAGAAGAGCAGCAGATTTCCTCCCATTTCTCTTCATTTTCTTGTTAGTTTATTTCTTTTCTATTTCATTGTAACCTGTACGTAGGAATAGGTCAATAAAGCCAAGGTATTGGCCTTAGGAAGTAGTCAATTTGGTTAAGTAGTTATTACTTAAGAATAGGTCAAGTTGTTAGTAGTTAAGTAGTTATGTTCCTATGGCTTAGGGATAGGCTAACTACTAGAGAAGCTAATCCCTTAATCAGTGGCTATGTTAGTGGAAAGAAGTTGAGAATTTTCTGTATTTAAACAACACCCATCCAACATTGGAGGGGAGTTGGAAGTTAATAAAATCTTGTGGTCTTATTCTCACCCTAAGCAGAATGCTCTATCACTCTAGCTTTGACTGGGACCTATCATTGGTATCAAAGCTAGGCACCATGGCTACTAACAAGGAGAGAATTGAGAGCTTAGAGACTGAACTTGGAGGCGGCAATAGCTGATAAGTTCCATCAGCTAGAAGATGCCATCAACAAATTATCGGAAGCTCTACTTTCCAACCGTGCAACATCGACTGCCAACAGCCTTGAATTTAAGGCAAACTCTCCTACCGGGCGTTCTCGCAACATGAGAAAAGAATCTCGAGACAACTCCGAAGTGGGATGATAACTGTTCTCTTCCAAACTAACCAACTTGGAGTTTCCTCGATTTGCGGGAGATGACCCCACCGAATGGTTCACAAGAGTAGTTCAATTTTTTGAATACCAAGGCACTCTTGAATCTCACAAGGTGTCCTTGGCTTCTTTCCATTTGAAAGGCGAGGCTAATCAATGGTGGCAATGGTTGAGAATATCCTATAAGGAAAAAGGCAAAGAGGTGACATGGGAAAATTTTCAAGAGGAACTTTGGGCAAGATTTGGTCCTACCGAATGTGAAGACTTTGATGAGGCATTGTCAAAGATTACACAGGTGGGCTCCTTACGTGATTATCAAAAAGAGTTCGAACAACTGGAATATCGGGTACAAGGGTGGACTCAAAAGGCATTGGTAGGCAACTTTATGGGAGGTCTTAAAATTGAAATAGCAGATGGGATTCAGATGTTTAAGCCAAAATCCTTGAATGCTACATGTCAATTCAATAGGACCACTATCGACTCTTCTCCAACGAAACTGAAGTCTGCTTCACCAATGAAACGACTCACTTGGATGGAGATGCAAAGGAGGCGTGCTCAAGGCCTTTGTTTTAATTGCGATGAAAAATTTGTACCGGGGCACAAATGCAAAGGGCCGCAGTTGCTATTGCTTGAAGGAAATTATGACGAAAGTGAGACAGATGACGAAGAGGGAGCTCACACCAACTTTCGACGAGCTATGGAACAGATACATCAAATTGGACCTTGAGGACAAGGTTCCTCTGAAAGACGGGGGCAATGATAGACGCATGGCCCATGCAGGTGTGTGACGTGGCATAGGGAGAAGAGCAGCAGATTTCCTCCCTTTTCTCTTCATTTTCTTGTTAGTTTATTTCTGTTCTATTTCCTTGTAACCTGTACATAGGAATAGGTCAATAAAGCCAAGGTGTTGGCCTTAGGAAGTAGTCAATTTGGTTAAGTAGTTATTACTTAAGAATAGGTCAAGTTGTTAGTGGTTAAGTAGTTATGTTCCTATGGCTTAGGGATAGACTAACTACTAGAGAAGCTAATCCCTTAATCAGTGGCTATGTTAGTGGAAGGAAATTGAGAATTTTCTGTATTTAAACACCACCCATCCAACATGGGAGGGGAGTTGGAAGTTAATAAAATCTTGTGGTCTTATTCTCACCATAAGCAGAATACTCTATCACTCTAGCTTTGACTGGGACCTATCAGACAACCAACCTCGAAACTCTTTAACTGACCTAAGGCCCAAAAACTAAGTAGGACAGAGTGACAACTTACCTCTTCCTCCTCTTCCTTAACCCCTAATTGCCTTCCATCCTCTTAGATCTTCTTTAACTGAATCATCCACATCAAATTCAACAAACCTTCTTATCTTTCTACATCCCAGAAATCCCCCAAACTTGAAAGCCTCGTGGGTTTTCGCTAAGGAATCATTGTAAAACTCTTCCTCGTCACTTTCAATTCTACTTTCAGCTCATGCCTCTCCCACTTCAGCTCATGCCTCTCTTTACTAAGCCGCTGCCTTCCTCTTAGTTTACTATGTCCAAGTTGATAGTGGTCCCCCCTGTCCACTTGCAGGGCACTGATAACGATGATACTGCTGAATCAGTTACACCATTCACTTCATCTATTCCGTAACATGAGGGATTTAGACTGTTCCATCCATTCAGTAACATGAGGGATGAGGGATCTAACATATTCTTATCTCCCCTCTGTATTCTTATCATAAATTCCTTGTGTATTTATCTCTAATGTATATAATTCCAATTGTATAGTGACACATGTACATATAGATACAAAAATATATATATGAATATATATATATATATATATGTGAGTCTCAAATTGAGTAACACACAATTTTGGTATTCATTCAAAACAGTTCCTCTGTTTTTCATATTTCACCGACCCAAGGTTCTCCACCTCTGGACTCCTAGACGGACTCATCCCTTGTCCTGATAAAGCCTGACCACCCACAGTCGGAACACCTTCTTATGAACTAGGGTCATCCCTAGGAGGTGTGAAAGGAGGGTTTTCCCCAAGTGTAATCGACGTCCTAACCATTGGTCTTCTACTTGAATCTTGCACCAGTGCAACAACCTTGGACTTGCTAACAGAGTCAGCCTCAATTCGAGAGCTCTCTAAATTATCACGTCTAAATCATCACCACAACATCCTTAGACTTACACCAGCGCAACACCACATAGTTCAATTGTATTCTCTCATACTTGAAATAGGCCTTCCATTGTATTCTCCTCCTACCACGTTTTGTGACAACCTCATGCATAGTTTGGAAGGAGTCTTACAGCTAATCCAGTGCTCCATTCTCGATCCATTTTTATTTGGAGTTCAGTTTGTTGCTTCCGCAGATCTACTAGTGGAATTTAGCCTATAACAAGCTTCTGGTGTTTTTTCCAGACGTAATCTTCAGTGGTTAGTTTTCTCCCAACTAAACGGAAAAAGACAAAAATGTAGGTTCTCGGGCTTCCAAGCAGCCAACAGCCTACGCAGAAAAATGCACCAAACAGGGCCTTGATGATTAAGTAATTGTTAAAAGAAGTACTTGTATTATATTAACAACCACTTAAGGCTGTTTGGTATCCCACTTTTAAAATCACTTATTATGTTTTTAAGCACTTATTGGGGTGGGAATGTTTGGTAAGCTATTTTCCCCATAAGTGCTTATATTGATACAAATGACAATTTTAGCTCTCACTTCACTTATACATATAAACAATGCTTTTCACATGTCACACTATACATTTCAACTGAGAATTCACATGGGCCCACACGTGAATCACCATGTGAACTCAATTAATAACAATAATAATAATAATCATAATAATTGATGATGCAAGTTTTGGCAGTTCCTGACTGGCCGATGACTCGGATGCTGATTGATAGTGTGCGATCCGAGCGTTCTCTGGTCATCTGGCGACTTCTTGGTGGCTGGTGACTCAGAGGCCGAAGTGGAGGATTTCCACCGGATAAAGACTTGGATGTCGAGCTAACTAGGCTAAGCTAGGGGGTAGATCGGGTGCCGACCTAAGTTGATTGTCGAGCTGTGTAGCTCTTCAGAGAAACCTGCAAGGAATTAATGTTAGAGTGTCCGAGTTGCTTTACCCGTGGTGGGCACTCCGATGCTTAAGTTAGTACTCGGTTGTGCAAGCTGAAAGTATGTATACTAGTAGGCTCGTGAACAAGTAATCGTGCATACCCTGTTCCATGAGGTCTAAAGTCCTTATATAGTTGAGTTGTCGTCGATCCCACGTACCACACCCAAGATTTCCGAGAGGTCGTGCCTAACCGGTCAGAGATCCACAGAGGTAATCGCCATACACGTTGACCATCCTCTGGAATATCTGGTATGCGGGCCAACTTCCTAGAAACCTGGGGGTATCAGCATATGCATGCCAAATTTGTTGGCGAGCACATTTCGCAGGTCACTGCCTGATCCTCAGTCAAGTCGAGAAGCCCTCGAGGGAGGTCGTTCCTCGCATCGAGGTCACTTCGGCCAGTGGTGAGGAGCTATAGGTCAGCCCTGAACGAGGTGCTCCTAGCTGACCTAAGTTGTGGTCGAAGTCGCTAGGTCGGAGTGCAAACGAACCGCGATCTGGGACTCCAAATCATCACTTAGGTGGTATCTATGTGTCATTCAGTAGCTCTAAGATGCCATGTGTCACGATGTCATTGGAGGGACACATCCGCCCTTCACCAATTGCCCCCCACTCCCAAGCTGAGAGTACCTAGGCGAAGGAAGTAGATAGTTCCTTTGGCCTGGAATGACTGTTTGATGAACTCATAGTCGTAAGCATAGGTCTGATTTGCTTCTTAGGTTAGAAGAATCCAAGTGTTAGCAGCCTTACACAGGACCTCGTCGTCTTGATTATCGGGGCACGAGAGCGATCTCATCTGCTCGAGGAAAGGTGGAGCAGGTACACGAGGACATCTACCTTATAAGGGATGTGACCATCAAGGGATATTGCAATCCGACCTATTACCTCAAGAGTGGAGCTCATCGGGTCGCCCTCAAGAAGGGGTTCTATGTGACTGCTTTATCAGGTTGCTCCACCTAAGTAGACTCTAACGTAGCATCATTCAAACTGGTTCTGAAAGAGTATCCAGCGAGTTTGACACAAAGCCTAAACCGAGGTGAAAAGATTGGCTAAGTTTGCATTTGACTCTATTGCCCATGCCAAGGAAGCAGGCAACTGGGTCTTATGTGGTGCCGAGGTCTAATAAGCTCGCAACTAGATTGCCCAAGCCGAGGAGGCGATTGGGTCTTATATGATGTCGAGATCTTTTATCAGCTCAGCACCTTAGCTCTTAGGCTCTAAGAGCGACTTGTGGTCCACTCTACTTATCCTTGATCTTGCCCATGCCAAAGAGTAAATTGTGTCACATGTGGTGCCGAGGTCTTTTATTATCTCGGCGCCCTAGCCCTTAGGATATGAGAGCAACTCGCCGTCAACTCTCCTTATCCTTGATCTTGCCCACATCGAAGAGGCAAATGGGTCTCATGCGGTGTTGAGGTCTTTTATCAGCTTGGCTCCCTAGCCCTTAGGCTCTAGGAGTGACTCACAGTCCATTCTCCTTATCCTTGATTTTGCCCATGCCAAAGAGGTGACTGGGTCTCACGTGGTGCTGAGGTTTTTTATCAATTGGGCATCCTAGCCCTTAGGCTCTAGAAGCGACTCGTGGTCCACTCTCCAAAATATTATTTAGCCAATGTGCGCATTAACCTTTCCGCCTAAAAAGGTGGTCATTCTATAGTAACTTCCCATATGGCTGCTTCTACAATGTCTCGTGGGATTATCTTCCTGGGTGAGTGCTTGCAAGACCACAACTATGCACTTCGGACCCCCTTGTGAGGGTTGTTGATACATAAGCATGTTATTGGTGTGAGTTAGCAGTTCGTGGCCACAGCTACACTGCATCAGCCTTGTAGTGACGTCGGTCATCCACCCCTACAAGAAGCCACTAGGAGCTCGACCTGCGGGAGAAGCACTATTGACTTTAGGTCGCCAGCTCGCATGGGAGCCTTGGAAGGCTCGACCTACAAGGGCGTCCATGTAATCCATTGGTCGTCTACTCCCATGGGATCTAAGAAGTGCTCGACTTGTAGAAGCAAACTTGCGAAACTAAGCAGAAGAGGCTTCATTCGGTTTAACCGTTGTTGAGTATAAACATAGAATGAGCTGAGGTCGGTGGGGCTTCTTTACAATCTATTGGCTATCAAACACCGCGGGAACTATGGAGGGCTCGACCTGTAGGGGCGGCCTCACTCCAAGGTGCTTGTCGCCAAACTACTAGTTGTCGAGGTCATTATGTTGTTTACATCGGGATTCTCCCATTCTCAGATTTGGAAATTCTTCCTTCATTTCATAGAACCGCCACGCTTCAATCCTGGTGGGAACCGCTAATGACTCTACCGCGAGGAGAGGGGTGTTCACAAGCCATAGCGGTGTGTTTTCATAAGATACTAGGAGTGATGACTTTGGCATGATTGCTTCTGATTGTAATAGGGTGGGTCTCAAGTTTCATCATGGACGCCTTTGCCCCCCAGTAATTGATTATTGGTTCATGATGTTGGTACTGGTCAAAAATGCCTTTGAGTTCATAAAAAATGGAAATTAGAGAGTGAAAACTTAAATTCTTAAAAGGTGAGATCTTAACTTTCTAGAAGATGAGCATTTAGTTTTCTAGAAGACGAGAACTTAGCTTTTTGTAGCATCTCTCACAGATGATGCCAGTTGATGATGCAAGTTTTGGCAGTTCCCAGCTGGCCGGTGACTTCGATGCTAATTGACGTTGTGCAATCTGAGCGCTCTCTAGTCATCTGGCTACTTCTTGTGGTGGGTGACTCAAAGGCCGAAGTGGAGGATTTATGTTGGATGAAGACTTGGAAGCCGAGCTGACTAGACTGAGCTAGGGGTAGATCGGGTGTTGAGCTAAGTTGATTATCAAGCTGCATAGCTCTTTGGAGAAACCTGCAAGGAATCAATGTTAGAGTGCCTGGGTTGCTTTACCCGGGGTGGACATTGCGATTCCTAAGTTAGTACTAGGTTGTGCAGGTTGAAAATTTGTATATTAGTTGGCTAGGGAACAAGTAATTGTGCGTACCCTGTTCTTGACGTCTGAAGCCCTTATATAGTTGAGTAGTCATCGATCTCACGCACTGCACCCAAGATTTTCAAGATGTCGTGCCTAACCGGTCCGAGATCTTTGGAGGTAATGGCCATGCATTCTCTAGAATATCCAGTACGTGGGCCAAATTCCTAGAAACCTGGGAGTGTCGGCATATGCATGCCGAATTTGTTGGTCAGCACATCTCACGGGTCACCGCCTAGTCCTCGCGTTGAGGTCATTTCGGCCAATGACAAGGTGCTACAGGTAAGCCCTGAACGAGGTGCTCTTAGCCGACCTAAGTTGTGGTAAAAGTCACTAGGTCGGAACGCAAATGAACCGCGATCTGGGACTCAAAATCATCACTTAGGTGGTGTCTATGTGTCATTCAACTGTTCTAAGATGCCATTTGTCATGATGTCATTGGAGGGCCTAATTTGCCCTTCATCAATAATAATAAATAATAATCATAATAATAAAATAATAATAATAAATAATAAATAATAATAATAACTATTTGGCACTTCAATGAAACCCCATCCCTAAAAATCATTATTGCATTATGCAAGTCGCCGCATTTTGCATACATGTCAACTGGTTAGGTTTGATATTGCTACAATTTACAAGATTATGGATTTCTTTTTCGTGATCCAAAGAACCATTTTGTGCACAAGCTGATAATGCACTTGCTACTGTAACTTCATCAGGCTTAAATCCCTCGGACTGCATCTTAGCGAGAGCCTCTAGAGTTTCTTCGCAATATCAATTCTGTGCATATCCAGCAATCAATGAATTCCAGTTCATCAAATTCTTGACTGGAATGCGATCAAAGTTCTCTCTCGCCTCCTTGACGTTACTCTTCTTGTAGTAACCAGCAATTATTGACTACCAGGAATAGCAGTTCCGCTGTGGCATCTCCTCAAATAGCTGCCTTGCCGTCTTCAACTGCCCAATCCTCACATATCCATCGATCATCACAGTCCATGTCACTAGATTCCTCATCTCATGTGGAGAGCAATTGAATAAATGCCTAGCAGCAATAATAACCCCATTCCTTGCATATCCATCAATCATCTCTGCCCATGTAACTTCCGTCTTCTCTAGCATCCGTTCAAAACTAAATGATGCAGAACCCATGTCACCATTCCTTGAACACCCTCTTATCATTGCATTACATGTCACCAAATTCCTATCAGGCATTTCATCAAATACCCTGTGGGAACCAACTATGTCGCGGCATTTAGAATACATGCTAACCAATGAAGTCCCTATCCCCACATCTGAATCCACCCCAATTGTGATCGACTCAGCATGGAAAGCTTTCCCGGCAGAGACCCACAAGCCTTGAGTAGTAGAGGAATACCACCATAATGGTGGATTCCTTTTGCAGAGAATTTGGATGTAAAGAAGAAGAGCTTCTTCTGGGGCTCCTTGAGAGAGGTACCTTTTTATGACATGAGACCAAGATCCATTAGTTGGAGCCATCGCAAACTCTCCTTTCTGACTTCCAACCTCCTCTCCTCTGTCGATTGTCATTTGCCACCAAAACCAAATAGGGAGGAGAGAGATTTCTTGCTGTCGAGAGGAGAGAGGTTTCTTGCTGCCGCTACCCTGTTTTCCATCTCAAGGTGGGAGACGATGAACAGTGACTTCCCTTTCTCCCACAAGGCCACAACCTCCGCTCTCCACTGTTCCATTGTCCACCAGTGACGAAAAGAAATATATTATAGCTAATTATAATTTCATTAAAAATCTCATTCTTAACTATAATTTATAAATTACAATTCTTAAGCTTTAATGTTTTATGAGATGAGAAAGACCCAACTCTTCTATCCAACCATAAAATATGCATTGGCAAAACTTTGATGTGAAAATATAAATAACAATTATTTATTATTCATTTTCAAAAATTATAAAAAATAAATAAACATTATATAATATATTCAAAAATTAGTTATTAAAGAAGAAATTTCGATTGTTTTGTGGATATGATAGATCATCGATAGATTTATAATACATTCAATCATTGTGATCAAATGATAAAATTTAATTAATTAATTATTTTTTAATTATAAAAATATAAAACTAAAAAGTAATTATTAAAGAAGAAATTTCAATTGGTCTAATAGATCATCCATAGAGTTATAATATATTCAATTGTTGTGATCAAATGATAAAATATAATTTATTATTATTAATTTTTTTAATTTTAAAAATATTCAATTACTCTATGGATATGATAGTTAAATCCATAGGCTCGATACACCTCCAATACACACCAATATGCCTCTAATAGGATACAATACACCTCATATCGGCATATCAAAATTTTAAACAGGGTTCTCATTCAACTTGGAAACATATAACAATGTCGAAAACAACTCTATCAGAACTAAAGAAAAATCTAGAAAACAAAACTTTTGGAATAGGAAAAATCTTCGTGTCACATGTCTCACTGTCCTCTAAAATTTCAGGTTCAAAATAGGAAGGCGCACATCCTACATGGATTTGAGCCGTTTGGGATCTCTCACAAAAGCAGGGGAAGAAACTCTCGGTCTACAGATTGAAGTGGCATGAGGTATGGTACTTTGGTAGATTAGAAAGTTAGAAGGATGTGAAAAGAAGAAAACGTATGTATTTTTGAAAGTAGGGAACAAAGAGAGAAGGAATGAAACAATTTTACAAAGTTTCTAAAACTTCCACAAGTGTTTTTGGGAAATTTCCCAATATAATAGTTATTGAATTTCAAATTGGGACTTGACATCTAGCTTAATAGGTGGGTTATTAAGTTAGGGAAAGGGAAGAAAGGAGAGAGAGTGAACGAGAGAGCTGGGAAGGGATTAAAAGGAGAGATCGTGAAGTAGAAATGAAAGACGGGGAATGTGAGAAGGAAAGGGCTGTTGATATGGCCATTATCACTATATAATATAATAAGTATTGATATTTTTTAATATTTGTATTTAAATTTTGAAGTAAAAGAGAGAAGAATAATTGTTTGGATTTCGTAGTAATAGCATACCTTGGCATCCATAGGGAAGATAAGGATTCCCTTGAAAACCATGCAGGCAATTGCAAAGATATCCAGCGCCATTTGAGGAGTTGGTGCAGTAGGTGTTACTCACACAGGCATACCCAGCCACGTCTCTTTGTGCTTCCTCGCAACTCTGGTTTCTAAGTATTGCCCAGTCCAGAATTATGGAAGTCCTTATCCCAACGTTAAGAAGGTATTCAACATTGTTTCTTATGTCCCAGAGATGTGAAACTTGCGAGTCAAATGAATCCTGGGCGTCAGACATAAGAACAGCCAACCCACATCTACTAATGTTCCATGTGTATTTGAAGTCGTTACGGCTCCATACGTGTCGCAACCGACTGTCATCAATCTGTTTCTGGTATTGGAGAGCCTGTATGTGTTTGGAAAAGAATAACTAATTTCATTATCCTCCATGTCTTCATCTGCACCCATGTAACATTTGACACTTCCCAGAATGGAAATCGTTAGTTGATGAGCATCAAGTGATATGTTGAGAATGTTGTGGTCATCCTCCGGATCATCGCCATACAAAGTCAATTTTGGAGGGAAGATGGCAGTGTTGCAGAACAACTTGAAGTCATCATGTTTGTAACAGGTTGGATCATCTCCAACTAGACCAAAGGGATATGGGATGCTAATATTTCCGAATTTTCTTTGGCAGCCAACTTTTGTATCCGGCGATGTCAAAATTATCTCTGTATAGCATGAGGAGGTTAGGAAACAATAAATACATTTTCCTAGCTACTTTTATCACTTCTTTTTGAACAAATTACACATAAAAGATATAAAACAATAAATACAGTAATTACAAGTAAATCCGTTCCGGGATAAGTCATTGAGCAAATGTGACCGGTGAAGATATGATGAATATCACCTGATGGGACACCTCTTCTATGATGTGATGAATCCCTTTCTCACAAATGGGCGTCTCACATGCACATCCACGGTGCATTAGGAACATCTCCTGTATATAATAACTAATAAATACGGATGATAAGGTGTGTGTGAAGCTCCTGTGAGGCGCTAGGTCCAAGAAGCAGATCGGGTCTCCTTTTATGATACCGGTTGATTGGTCATATGTTTTTGAGGTATCATGTCTCTTGGGCATCATAGCTAAACCCAGCTTGTATATAAAATCAAAGTAAAGAATTAGAGACCCTAAAACAGCCCCAAACAAAACCACAACAGACTCAAGGGCAGGGTCAAGCATATCAAATCAAAAGATTCACTAAAGCCGGAAAAACACAACTGTAAGATAATAATAATAATAAGTGAGAATGACGGTACAGTCAAGTGTCAGAATTTGTAGGCTCAAAGTACATCTGAGGTAAATGCTAGCTCGAAATTGATGCTAATCCACAGATGGATATGAGTGCATTGAGTATCGGCTTTTGACCTTTTGAATGTTAATAACTCTGCAGTGGGAATCAGAATTCTGCATTGGGCCTGTCCATACTTCTCCATAATAATAATAATAATAATAATAATAATAATAATAATAAGGCCTGAAAAAACCAAGATACTGCTATGAGTGAGGTGCTCATGAAAAACTGAAAAAAATGTTGAAAGACTTAGACCTCCCTTCAAATTTCTATTAAATACTAAACTTCCCATGCCCTTTTAAAAAACACTAAGACCTCCCCTATAAAGTTATTCCTAACAGAATCATCAAAAGAACTTTTTATCATTACTAATTTTTCAAAATTTTAAAACAGTGGAATAGTTTCTTTGTCCATTCCGTTATCTTCTGTGTTGGCCTATGCTTCCTCAAGTTTTCTTGTCGATTTACTGGTTTCTTCCATTGGTCGGCCTCTCTTATCTTCTCTCCCTAATGTGTGCATTAATCTCCCCGACTCCGCATTGTTGGTTCTGTCTCTTCATTTGTCTCTTGTAGACGTCGATGCACTTGCTAATGTATTGAAGGATGTAGCTTGCAGATCAAACTCTTACCCTTATTTCTGCAAATATGTGCTCCCCACAATATGAGCAGCAATATTTATGATTACGACTGGTTTTCTGTTTGTCACTTTCTTTCAACTTCCAGGAAGTTTGTTGCGCGTGGTTTGGCTTAACTAGCAGAACATTCATGATTGGTCACTATATTGCAGTTGATATATCAAATGGTTTAGTGGTTGCATAAATTGATTAAGGCTAGTTTTCCATAAATCGGTTTCTTTCAGCTGTTAGGAGTTTTTGGGCATGGTTGATCAAATAGTTCAATATCTCATAAATCAGTTGAAATTTTCCCAACTACCCAAACCTTAAAGGGGCAAAATTGGAGGGGAGGCTTTTGTCCTATAACATAAAGGTTTAATATTTAGGAGAAACATGGAGGGAGTTTTTAAGTATTTTACTCAAGAAAAAGACCAAATTGAAGAACCTTAAAAAAAAAAAAATTGATTAATAGGAGCATTCAGTATGTATAACTTCCACAGTATAAATTCTGGAGTCCATAAATTTGCACTCGATTATCAGAGTGATCTTTATGTTGATTTTCGATATCCTTTCAAGATTCTTGTGAAGGCTTTTTGCTTTTCTATTTTTACTAAAAAAGATCTTTTTCAACCTCAAATCCCAATTCTTAGCACATTTTATAAATAAAAAATAAAGAGATAAAAATATAAATTAGATATAAAACAATACAAATATACATTATATGTAGAATGTAATTATATGTTACATTTTCTTAAAACATGAATTTATATTATATATATTTTTATACATAAAAACCAAAAACTGAACCACTCATCTGATTAACCTATTGATTCAGTCTATTTCAATTTGGCACCATGCAAAATCGAAAGGTACCAATTTGGTTCAAATATGTGCTCACTATTTGATTAACCGAACTATGAACACCCTTAACTATGAGTTGATTTAACAAGCTTACTTTCACTCTAAACAGCAACAAGACCAACATAGCTCAACCAAAATCAGAATGATCAAATTTCTAAATTTCTTCCTATTGTAAATTTAGTAAATGGAGAATGGGACTTATTGTTTTTGTGCCTTACAAACCCGTTGAAAAGTGTGAAACATTGCAATGCATGAGAATTGATATGCAAAACTACAAATTATGGTGCAATTTTGGTGTGAAATCTCTTTTTATGTTGATTGTGAACTACAAAATAATAAACTAAACTCTGTATAAAATATGGAACATATTGAATCATGCCACTTGGTCACTTTCATTAAAAACCGCCTTTTTCCCTACAATAAAACTGGATATTTACAAATCAACTGCCAAGATTAAACAGCCTACACACTTCTAATAGCAAACATGCACTCAGTCCTTGGTTAATCACCAATGGAAGACACTCAGAATTGAAGTATATATAGAATAATAGAATACTCTTGTAACAATGTGTCCATTTTATAAATAGAGTGTGCAAGCCATTGGGCACTCAGAATTAATCAGCATACACACTTCTATAAATAGAGTGTGCAAGTCTATAAATAGAGTTTACCAAATACTCTATTTATAGAAACTTTTCAACCACTCGAATGTGAAGGGATGGGATATCCATCACATGGACGCCCAACTCTTGCGGAATGGATGGGGCGAATTTCAAAAAATTTCTCCCATCTTTGTAGGGAATCGAATTCCCTATTTCAGAAAACATATTTTACGGATCAATCTTGAATCAATAACCAAATAAGATCTGAACCAAAAGAAGTAGAAGGGAGGATATACCTGATACAGAGAATCAATATCTCCCAATGGAGGTGTTCACGCCCAAGGAAGGAACCAAAATCTGCTCCCACTGAAGATGGCGCAGTGTAGAATGGAGCAGAATCAGCAACGTTCTTCCAAAAGAACTTGACCCTTCAAAAGAATCGACTGGATGGCTTCTGGGTACAGCTCCAAACAATCTTTTCCCCAAAAGATTGAGATCAAGATCAAATCTTGATTTCTCCCTATAGCTGGAGATCGAACTGGAAGGAATGGCAGTGACAGGAAGGAGGCGGCAGAAGAGAATTCGCTATGTGCAGGAAATCTCTCCTTCTCTCTTTATTTGCTCTAAAGAGAAGATATGTTGTGAATCAAAATCTGTGTGTCCTAAAGGCTGCCGCCCCCTTCTTCTTTTATAATCTTAAAGGGATCAGCTCCTAATCAGATTAGGAGTTGCTAATCCAAATCATATTTGGGTTAGAAGTCCCTTTAAGTGATAAGGGATAATCCTTATCTTATCTGCAGATCAGATCAGCCATCTCCTAATCTAATTAGGAGGTTTCCAGATCTAAATCTCATTTAGATCTTGGACTCTCTAAGTGGATAGCGTCCAGGCCCAATCCTATCAGGTGATCCATCTCAGAATTCGCCCCCTTTTAATTGACTGATCAAATCAGCCCAGTTCGAAATGGGCTTAAGACCCATTTAATGTTATGTACTCAAAAAACCTTCCAGATTGCTGCCCAGTTGGGCTTCCTTGTATGGCGTGGGACCCAAACATTGATCTACACATCAGCCACATGGGTTCAGCCCATCCTTTAATATAAGGCTTGGCCGAACACACTGTTATGGACAGTGCACCCCCTGAAACCCATCTTATGGGCTCTATGGGCCCATCACTTACCCTAAGTGGTCCCTGGGCCAAACCACCTTGTAACACCCAGGGACTGTGGGCAGATGCAAGATTAGCCCATCAGGTATTATCCTCAATGGTCTTACACTTAACCTCTCAGCCCATAATGATCACACACTGCCCGACAAGAGAGGACCTCTCCCTCGGCTGCAAGGAACAGTGTTGCACTCTCTACTTATATGGATCCCGGGAATTAAAACCTTTTGCAAACAATTTAGAAACCATAATATATATACTTTTATATCATATATAAAATATACTTTGCAAAAACAAATTTCAACGGTTGAAATCGGCTGCCGGTAGTCTTGGTTTCCATTAGAGAGAGTGCATTCCCGATCATTACCTTTGACCGACAAAGGGGCTGATCCTTTCACTATGATCACCCACTCAGATGAATTCTTGGACTGTCCCAACATACTCAGGTTTTGACCCTTCCTAGGATCTCACTGATTGGTACATCAAAGACAGCCCAATCCGACATCTAGTGTAGCATCATAATCGAGTCTAGGGGTCAGGTGTAACTTTCCAGTTTTGCCCATCTATCTCCAAGGTCCAGGGCAATACTGGAAATCTGGTCCAGTTCAAAGATTCTTTTAATCCTACACTGTATGTGCCTAGGGTCTCACCCTGGCAGCTGAGACAGGCCACCCCAACCGACTTGGTGGCACTACAGTGTCAGCCTTGTCAGGATAGGTCTCCCCAGACCGATCCACTAGCTGTGAACATTCTAAACTAACACGAGTCTCATTAAGTGTCCAGTTTAAGGGTATTACACAGAAACATACCAAGAGAACATGAATCAAATATGCACTTTTATTTATTAAAATAAACTCATAAAGTACATCATTATTGATTGAAGCTAAGGGCATACAAAACTGTCTAACAGCTCCCACTTGCACTTAGGTCCAATCAGGTACTAGCCGGAGTCCCATGCTTTCCACGTGTTTCTCAAACACTTTCTGTGATAGTGGCTTCGTCAATGGGTCTGCTACATTTTCCGCTGACGCTACTTTCTGAATCAGGATGTCCCCTCTACCAACAATCTCCCGCAGTACGTGGTACTTCCTCTCGATGTGCTTCGACTTCGAGTGGGCTCGTGGCTCCTTAGCCTGAGCAATGGCTCCATTGTTGTCACACAACAATGGGATGGGTGATGTGCTGGACGGAACTACTCCTAACTCATGAACGAACTTCTTCATCCATACGGCTTCTTTGGCAGCCTCACTTGCGGCAATGTATTCGGCCTCAGTTGTGGAATCTGCTGTGGACCCCTGTTTGCTACTTTTCCAGCAAACAGCACACGATCCTATCGTGAAAACATATCCAGATGTAGACTTTCTATCATCCGGATCCGACTGGAAATCCGCATCTGTAAACCCTTGGATCTGTAGTGAACTACCATCGAATACTAGACAAAACTCTTTTGTCCTTCGAAGGTACTTAAGTATGCATTTCACAGCAGTCCAATCCTCCTGCCCTGGGTTGGCTTGGAATCTGCTTACTACACTCACTGCCTGGGCGATGTCAGGATGAGTGCATAGCATGGCATACATGATGCTCCCTACGGCTGAGGCATAGGGAACGTCTTTCATTCTCTCGATCTCCTCAGAGGTCTTTGGAGACATCTTCTTGGAGAGATTGACTCCATGCCTGAAAGGAACATTTCCTTTCTTGGAGTTTTCCATGCTATATCTCTTGACTATTTTGTCAATATAAGCAGATTGGGATAATCCTATTATCCGCTTCGATCTATCTCTATAGAGTCGAAGACCCAGTATATAGGAGGCTTCTCCAAGATCTTTCATGGAGAATTGCTGTGATAGCCATACTTTTATCGTAGTTAACATTCCTACATCATTCCCAATGAGTAGAATGTCATCTACATACAGAACCAGAAACGTAACCTTGTCACCACTGGTCTTTCTGTAAACACAGGGTTCATCCGGGTTTTGCTCAAAATCAAACTTTTTGACCGTAGAGTCAAATCGGATGTTCCAACTTCTAGAAGCTTGCTTCAATCCATATATAGATCTATTCAACTTACAGACCATGTGTTCCTGACCCGCAGCTACAAAACCTTGCGGTTGCTGCATATAGATATCTTCAGTAAGATCTCCATTCAGGAACGCAGTTTTGACATCCATCTGCCAAATCTCATAGTCATAGTAAGCTGCTACAGCTAGCAGGATCCTAATGGATTTAAGTATAGCCACGGGCGAAAAGGTTTCCTCATAATCGATGCCTTCTTTCCGAGTGTATCCTTTTGCCACTAGACGAGCTTTGTAGGTCTCAACCCTGCCATCGGGGCCTTTCTTCCTCTTGTAGATCCATTTGCAACCAATTGCTTTTACCCCGGAGGGCGGATCCACTAGAGTCCAGACTCCATTGGTCTCCATTGAGTCCATCTCAGCTCTCATGGCATCTACCCATTTAAGGGAGTCTATATCCAACATAGCTTCCGTATATGTTATGGGATCCTCTTCACTAGTCAAGGTTTCGACCAGGTCACTATCCTGATCGTAACCAAAACGGACCGGTGGCCTGGACACCCGGGTAGATCTTCTAGGTTGGTCATTACCTGGAATTTGTGGGACACCTCCCACTGCATCTGAGCTCTCTTCATCAAGAACAATTTCCTGACGTAGATTGTCCAGGATGTAGTCATTTTCCAAGAATAGTGCATTCCGACTGCAGAACACCTTCTGCTCATTTGGATCAAAGAATAGGTAGCCCACTGAGCCTTTTGGGTAGCCTACGAATAGGCAACGGCTGGTCTTTGATTCCAATTTGTCCGGATTCGTTATTTTAACGTGAGCCGGACAACCCCAAATCTTCAAGTGTTGTACACTTGGTTTCTTTCCGGTCCAAAGCTCATAAGGAGTCTTAGGAACCGATTTGGTTGGAACCCGGTTCAGCACGTATAACGCAGTCTCTAATGCGTATCCCCAAAAGGATGTGGGTAACTCTGAATGGGTGAGAAGTGACCGGACCATATCCAATAAGGTCCTATTCCTTCTTTCTGAAACACCGTTAAGTTGTGGTGTAGCAGGAGGAGCCAACTGTGATACTATCCCATTGTCCTTTAAGTAGTCCCTGAATTCGTCAGAGAGATACTCGCCACCTCGATCTGATCGAAGGGCCTTAATTTCTCTCCCTAACTGTTTCTCGACCTCTTGCCTGAACTCTTTGAACTTTTCAAAAGATTCAGACTTGTGTCTCATTAGGTATACGTAACCATACCGTGAAAAGTCATCGATGAATGTAATGAAATACACGTGTTGGTTACGGGTCCTAACACTCATGGGACCACATACATCAGTATGTATAAGGTCAAGCGTGCCTATACATCTTTCAGGCTTACCGTTAAATGGCCTCTTTGTCATCTTACCCTTAAGGCAAGGCTCACAAGTGGGAAGATCTTCTACAGTTAGAAAATCTAAAGGACCATCCTTTACCAGTCTTGTGATTCGGTCAATACCAATATGGCCAAGTCGGTAATGCCATAGGCACGTGGGATTAACTGTATCACGTGCTCTTTTCTTGGGGATTTCCGCCGACGTAGTTTCGGCTATGTTTGTTTCTAGAGAAGGATGTAGAACATAGAGACCGTTCTCCAGTTCCCCATATGCGATGAACTTATTGTTTCTTTTAATAGTAATTGTATTACTGAAAAAGACAGAATATCCATCCGCACATAGTTTTGAGACAGAAATCAAATTTCTTCTTAAATTTTGCACAAAAAGGCAATCTTTAAGTACAATAAATCCTTCTCTAAATTTTAATTCTACGGTGCCTATTGCCGTAGCTGCAACGCTTGCAGAAGTCCCCAAGTAGAGCATTACTTCTCCATCATTCAGCCTTCTGCTTACCTTGAACCCCTGCAGTGAGTTACATGCATGAGTTGAAGCCCCAGAGTCAATACACCAGGACGCAGAAGTCACCAATAAGTGGTTTCTATGACACAAGATTCGAAATTACCTTTCTTGGATTCCAGGTACTGAGGACAGTTCCTCTTCCAGTGGCCGGTTTGTTTGCAGAAGTGACATGCATCGGCTGTCCTGTCCTTCTTCTGCTTCTTGGGCTTGGTAGTCTTTTTCTGAGGCTTCTTTGCCTTCCTCTTTTTCTTGCCCGTTTTGTTTGCTTCAACAAGCATCACCACAGGCTCATCCTTCTTAAGTAAGTCCTCGGCTCTTTGCAACATGTTGCTCAGCTCCTGGACGCTGACATTCAGCTTGTTCATATTGTAATTCAATATGAACCCATTGAAGGAGGAGGGTAAGGAGTTCAGAATGGCATCCACTTGAGTTCCAAGATCAAGCCCGGATCCAAGGGCTTCCAGCTCGTTAATGTAACCCATCATCCAAACACAATGGTCGTGAACTTTCTGCCCCTTGGACATCTGAGCGGTCATGAACATTTTCAAGACCTTCTGCCGAGTAGAACGGTTCTGCTCTTCGTACATTGTTTTCAGACTGTCCAATATGTCCTTAGCGAGTTCGATCTAATCGAACTGCCTCTGTATTGAGTTGTCCAAAGAAGCAACGACATAGCAGCGGGCTAGGGAGCTTTTATCCTCCCATTCTTGGAATTCTCTCCTACGGGCTTCAGAAGCCCTATCACCCGGACGTTCCGGGGCAGGAGACTTTACTACCTTGTCCAATTTTTCAGATGTTAAAACCAGCATTAGGTTACGGTACCAGTCGGCATAGTTTGGGCCTTTAAGCTTGTTGTCGTCAAGAAGCTTTGCAAATTGTCCGTTTGCCATTTTCTGATAAAACAGCAAATATCAGTCCACAATTTTATCTGATTCATGTTCAAGTCATAGATATGGAGTTTTAATCTATGTTCCATTTCCATTTATTCGTCTCTGAGATTTCCCTCCTTCTCAGGGACGGAGACAGCGACTTGTCTCTGGAAATGTGGGAAATCACATTGGGTGCATGGAGCCAACTGTTTCAGCTGCAAAACCCCACCACCTTTCTGTGAAGGATCACATCCACTCATCATATGAGTTTTCCCTTTGGCCTCTGCCAGACAAGGTTCAGAGCCGTTTTCAGGTAAACCTTTCTGTCCAGTGAGTGCTTATCCATCATATTCGTGAACGCCAAGGTACCGTGAGAGAGTTCCCATTTTCTGGTGAAGCCCCTCCCACATCGGTCTATGACGCCCCTATCATCTTATGAAACACTTAGACAGGCCCAACAGCAAATGGATAGCCCATTTTCTGGTGCATTTCCTCATTACTGAAGGACCCATCCTCATGCTAATGATGGAAGGCCTTTAGAGAGTTCATCATATGAACCTCCCTATCACATGCACTCATATTTACTAGAGGGAACAAGAATTACGCCCTAGTTAATTTTAGGTTAAACCAGAGTGGCTCCCAATGACTTTCATAAAGCCAGATTTTGGTGGGCCTAAATCGGCTAGGGTTCCACACGTAACCTCTTCAGGAGGTGTGGGGCCCACCATTGAGGGAGGTCATCGAATGACCAGTAGGGGCACCGTGGCAATGATGTGCATTCAGCCATGGTGAGCGCAAGAGCCACTGTCGAATCTGCATGGGCCAAGCACTTATGGCCCATGAACGTAGCACATCACACGCATCCATACATCACATGCAGGGAGGAATTGATCCAATCAATTAATTATCTGTAATAGCCCATTTGAAGCCCATATATGGGCTGAATCAGGGTTACCCAGTTCGGCCCATATAGCTTGTTCCTTTGAAGTGGGCTTTTGGCAGTTTTAACGGTTTAAAACTGGGCCTTACAGGTTGGGCCGAATTAACCATTTAATTAAACATCAATCCTTAGGCCCATTTGTGGGAAAAATTAGGGCTGACTTTCAGCCTTAAATAAACCCTAGATTCGGTCCAAACAATTTGAACCAATCTTGGTTCGAATGGGTCTAGGGTTTGATCTTTTAATTAAATCTCTAATTCAAGAAAATAATCTGAAATTAAAGAACTGATGAAAGAAAACAAGAATCAGTTAATCCAGGGCTGTTCATACAATCCATCCTGCAAAACAGATGTTAGATCACAGAATGCAGTTTCATAAACTGCAAATCGCAGGTAGGGAATGTCCCATCTGCGAAATCTCCTTCCTTGCGCTGCCATCTTCGATCCAAAAATAGATTAAATAGGAAACCTAATTTCTATTATAATTACATCAGATCGAATACCTAATACATTGAGTCTAAAAATAAAAAAAATTTATTTACAGACCAAATGTAATGAACAAATCAAGAAACTGCAAATCTTTGCAGGTTCCCTGCGCAAACCAAGAATTCGATCTCCTCTTGTACGAACAGCCCATAAATCAAGAAAATCATAAAGAACTATTCTAAACAATAATCAGATTTATATAAAATTAATTTCAGATTATTTGCCCATTAAATTTTGGAAAAAAAATTTCCAAAACCCATATCTGCGCAAATCGGGTAGAACACCTTCTGCCCATTTGCGCAGGTTCAGATCTGAGTTAAATTGATCCAAGATTTGAACCATGGCTCTGATACCACTGAAGGGATGGGATATCCATCACATGGACGCCCAAATCTTGCGGAATGGATGGGGCGAATTTCAAAAAATTTCTCCCATCTTTGCAGGGAATCGAATTCCCTATTTCAGAAAACATATTTTAAGGATCAATCTTGAATCAAGAACCAAATAAGATCTGAACCAAAAGAAGTAGAAGGGAGGATATACCTGATACAGAGAATCAATATCTCCCAATGGAGGTGTTCACGCCCAAGGAAGGAACCAAAATCTGCTCCCACTGAAGATGGCGCAGTGTAGAATGGAGCAGAATCAGCAACGTTCTTCCAAAAGAACTTGACCCTTCGCAAGAATCGACTGGATGGCTTCTGGGTACAGCTCCAAACAATCTTTTCCCCAAAAGATTGAGATCAAGATCAAATCTTGATTTCTCCCTATAGCTGGAGATCGAACTGGAAGGAATGGCAGTGACAGGAAGGAGGCGGCAGAAGAGAATTCGCTATGTGCAGGAAATCTCTCTTTCTCTCTTTATTTGCTCTAAAGAGAAGATATGTTGTGAATCAAAATCTGTGTGTCCTAAAGGCTGCCGCCCCCTTCTTCTTTTATAATCTTAAAGGGATAAGCTCCTAATCAGATTAGGAGTTGCTAATCCAAATCATATTTGGGTTAGAAGTCCCTTTAAGTGATAAGGGATAATCCTTATCTTATCTGCAGATCAAATCAGCCATCTCCTAATCTAATTAGGAGGTTTCCAGATCTAAATCTCATTTAGATCTTAGACTCTCTAAGTGGATAGGGTCTAGGCCCAATCCTATCAGGTGATCCATCTCAGAATTCGCCCCCTTTTAATTGACTGATCAAATCAGCCCAGTTCGAAATGGGCTTAAGACCCATTTAATGTTATGTACTCAAAAAACCTTCCAGATTGCTGCCCAGTTGGGCTTCCTTGTATGGCGTGGGACCCAAACATTGATCTACACATCAGCCACATGGGTTCAGCCCATCCTTTAATATAAGGCTTGGCCGAACACACTGTTATGGACAGTGCACCCCCTGAAACCCATCTTATGGGCTCTATGGGCCCATCACTTACCCTAAGTGGTCCCTGGGCCAAGCCACCTTGTAACAACCAGGGACTGTGGGCAGATGCAAGATTAGCCCATCAGGTATTATCCTCAATGGTCTTACACTTAACCTCTCAGCCCATAATGATCACACACTGCCCGACAAGAGAGGACCTCTCCCTCGGCTGCAAGGAACAGTGTTGCACTCTCTACTTATATGGATCCCGGGAATTAAAACCTTTTTTAAACAATTTAGAAACCATAATATATATACTTTTATATCATATTTAAAATATACTTTGCAAAAACAAATCTCAACGGTTGAAATCGGCTGCCGGCAGTCTTGGTTTCCATTAGAGAGAGTGCATCCCCGATCATTACCTTTGTCCGACAAAGGGGCTGATCCTTTCACTATGATCACCCACTCAGATGAATTCTTGGACTGTCCCAACATACCCAGGTTTTGACCCTTCCTAGGATCTCACTGATTGGTACATCAAAGACAGCCCAATCCGACATCTAGTGTAGCATCATAATCGAGTCTAGGGGTCAGGTGTAACTTTCCAGTTTTGCCCATCTATCTCCAAGGTCCAGGGCAATACTGGAAATCTGGTCCAGTTCAAAGATTCTTTTAATCCTACACTGTATGTGCCTAGGGTCTCACCCTGGCAGCTGAGACAGGCCACCCCAACCGACTTGGTGGCACTACAGTGTCAGCCTTGTCAGGATAGGTCTCCCCAAACCGATCCACTGGCTGTGAACATTCTAAACTAACACGAGTCTCATTAAGTGTCCAGTTTAAGGGTATTACACAGAAACATACCAAGAGAACATGAATCAAATATGCACTTTTATTTATTAAAATAAACTCATAAAGTACATCATTATTGATTGAATCTAAGGGCATACAAAACTGTCTAACAGAATGGACAAAGGAGCATCCTTACAAAAAGGATATCTCCCTTGAACAGTGTGCAAGCCATACGGTCAAAGAGAGATGAAGAAAATGGACAAAGGAGAATCCTTACAAAAGGATATCCTTAACTTTGTTGTTAGTGGCTTTTTTATTTTATTTTTTCGATTAAATTACTTTCTCTGAAACTCCTTGATTTCTTATAATAAAATTATTCTTTCTTAAATTTTACATTTGTATCCTCATTTTGTTATTATTATTAATATCCATATACACTTCCAACAACTTACTCCCTGATACGTAACTTAGGAGAACTCACCCCTAAAAGCTAGCTGTTAGAGGGAGGGAATCCAAGCACATATATATCCCACAACAGAATCCCATTCTATCAATGTAGGATACCTCACATTAGCATTTCATACTACCAACATAGGACAAATGAATCGTAACGTCCCACCACACTTCCGCTGCGCCCACCTCCATACGACTAAAGCTATCTTGGAGTCCTCCAAGTCCAGCTTCTAAGCTCTCAGTTCGCTCCAAGTCCAGCTTCTAAGCTCTCAGTCCACCTCCATACGCCACGTCACGCTTTGCATGGGCCATAAATGGAACATTAATCAACGTATTTGGGATTCCTCATGGGTGTTCTCAGCGACCTTCGTGGCTTATCAATACCTCCCCCTTTTGCTAGAACCTTGTCCTCAAGGTTCATGAATCTGTCCTTTATTTCTTGTGTGTTCTCCCATGTGGCGTCCTCTAGTGGAAGTTGTCTCCATTTGATCAAGCTTTCCTCTATAATTTTAGACCCCTTCTTGATCCAACGGGTATCCAGTATTTCCTCCGGTTCAATAGTCACATCACCATCTTCAGTCAGTGGGGTATTTTGTTACTGGCAGCAATTATGTCTCCCCATTGTATCTTGAGAAGGGACACATGGAATACCGGGTGAATGTGTGAACCTTCAGGAAGCTTGAGTTTGTAGACCATCTTCCCAAGTTTTTCTTCAATTTGATAGGGTCCGTAGAATTTACACGCAAGCTTTTGATAGGCACGTTTAAACACAGAATGTTGACGATAAGGATGAAGTTTCAGAAACACAAAATTGCCCACTTGATATTCAACGTCCCGTCATTTGGAATCTACAAGTTGCTTCATCCGATTGTTTGCTGTATGCAAATTCTCCTTGAGCTATCTTAACAAGGCATCTCGAGAGGCTAAGCTACGGTCCACTTCATTTATCGAACAAGAACCTTCATCGTAATGTGGGATCAGCGGTGGAGGCCTTCCATATAGAGCTTGGAAGGGGGTCATTCCGGTAGATGCATGATAGGTAGTATTGTACTAGAATTCAGCCCATGGGAGGAAGGATTGCCATTTACGGGGCTGCTGGTACACAAAGCACCGGAGGTATTGTTCAAGACAACGATTGACCACCTCTGTTTGTCCATCCGTCTGTGGATGGTATGCAGAACTCATCTTCAATTGTGTGCCTGATAATTTGAAGAACTCTTGCCAAAAATGACTGATGAATGCCAGGTCTCGAACGCTTATGATGGATCACGGCATACCATGCATTTTCACAACCCTTCAGTGAATCTTTCGGCCACCACTTTTGTTGTATACGGGTGGGCGAGAGCCAAAAAGTGTGCTGATTTGCTCAATCTGTCAACCACAACAAGAATTGAATTCTTACCATTAAAAGGTGGAAGGCCATCGATGAAGTCCATAGTGACATCATCCCATACTTGGTAAGGGATTGGAAGTGGTTGTAGGAGTCCGACAGGTGACAAGGTCTCACTTTTAGCGCATTGGCATACTTCACAAGAAACAACATAATTTTTCACTGCTTGGTGCATTGATGGCCAATAAAATTGTTGCGCTAGTCTCTTGTATGTCCGTAGTACGCCCGAATGTTCGCCCATTGGAGAGTCGTGGTATTGTCGCAAGAGTTGTCGCAAGAGTTGTAGCAAACTAACCCATTGCGCCAGCTGTAAGGAATGCTCAGGTTCTTGGTCGCTTGTTGGCTAATTCTTTTCATGTAAGGGTTGTCACTAGCTTCGGCTTTGATTGTATCCCATAATGAAGTTTGAGACACAAACAAGGCATCAAGACTAGGGTTGACAGCTACCCGTGATAGTGCATCAGCTGCATTGTTCTCCCGGCCTGGCTTGTATTGGATCTCATAATCGTAGCCAAGTAGTTTAGTTACCCATTTTTGTGGCTTGGGTGTGGCTATTCGTTGCTCCAGCAAGTATTTGAGATTGCGCTGATATGTTTGGATGTAGAATTTCCGGCCTAGCAAACATGGTCTCCATGTCTGAACGGCGTGAATGATTGCTAGCATTTCTTTTGCATAAACCGACCATGAACGTTTGGTGGCGCCCAAGGCGCGACTCATAAACGCAATAGGCCTTCCTTGTTGTGACAGAACTGCCCCTATGCCGTCCCCCGAAGCATCTGACTCAATGATAAATGGCTCATTGAAGTTCGGCATTGCGAGTGTTGGGGTAGTGGTCACAGCTTTCTTGAGTTCCTGGAAGGCATTTTCTACCTCATCTGGCCACCCGAACTGCCCCTTTTTTAGGAGATTGGTGAGAGGACGTGCTATGATGCCATAGTTACGGACAAATTTTCGGTAATAACCTGTAAGTCCTAGAAACCCACGCAATTCAGAGATATTAGTAGGCTTAGGCCAATTCAGCATAGTTTGGATTTTGCCTTGATCCACCTTAACCCCTTTTGGAGTTACAATATGGCCTAAGTATTCCCACTCTTGTACCCCGAAGGTTTGCTGATTTTGACAAAAAATTGATGCTGCCTTAGTATTTCCAAAGCCTTTTGAACATGTTCAAGGTGCATGTTCTAGTTGGGGCTATAGATCAAAATGTTATCAAAGAAGACAAGCATAAATTTACGGAGGTACGGGCGAAATATTGAATTCGTGATTGCTTGAAATGTAGATGGAGCATTACAGAGACCAAAGGGCATAACTAAGTATTCATAGTGGCCATTATGAGTGCAAAAAGCAGATTTATGAATATCTAGGGGATGCACTCGAACTTAGTGGTATCCTGCCCGTAAGTCCAGTTTAGTGAAATAAGTAGCTCCATGGAGCTCATCAAGCATGTCATCTACTGTGGGAATTGGAAATCTATCTTTGATGATTACGGCATTAAGTGCTCTATAATCAGTGCAAAAACACCATGAACCATCCTTTTTTTAACCAACAAAACAGGAGATGAGAAAGGACTAGTGCTTAGATCTTATAAGCCCCAACTTTAACATATCATGAACTTGCTTTTCAATTTCGGCCTTTTGGAAATGGGCGTACCTGTATGGTCTCACATTGACGGGCTCGGTTCCTTCCTTTAGATTGATATGATGGTCGATTTCCCATGTGGGCGGTAGATGCGTCGATTCTTGGAACACATCTTCGAATTTCTCCAGTAGATGTTGCATCTCCGGTTGACATCCTTTGTTGTTGGCTCGGCGGCGGCTTGAAGGCAAATAGCAAACATTGAACTCCCTTTCCACATGTCTTTGGAGATAGCTTTGGCTGAAGCGGGTTGGATTGATTGCGCCCTTTCCCAGTTGTTCCAACCAATGGACACCTAAGACCAAATCCAGTCCCATTAGTCGTAAAGCGTATAAAGTGAGGATAAAAGGGATACCTTGAAGGAGAACTTGGACATTTTCGAATCTGCCTTGTCATTTCAACGACCTCCCGCTTGCCACCTTGACATTGAATGGTTCAGTTGGTACAACGGGCAGTCACAGCATATTGGTCACTCTTTCACTAATGAAGTTATGAGTAGAGCCGCTATCAATTAATACAACCACCTCATAGGGACCAATTTTTGCCATTACCCGCATGGTTTTATAGGCTGTCCATCCGAAGAGTGCATGGAGTGAGATCTCGGGTTGTGGTTCCATTAGCCCGTCAGTTTCCTCCTCCTCTGACTGGTCGTTGTTGCCTTCTAATAGTAGAAGTTGTGGTCCTTTACACCGGAGAGTCGGTGTAAACTTCTCATTACAGTTGAAGCATAGCCCTTGCGCCCTCCATTTCTGCATCTCGTCCCATGTGAGACTCTTCATAGGTAGAGTCGTCTTGAACTTCATTGGGGAAGGGAAGTCAGCGATGGGTCGGTTGAAAGACCGAGTGGCTTTCCATTGGTGCATCAGCTGCTCGTCTCTCATCCATGCAAGGCTGATAGCTTCTTTCAGCGACCTTGGTTTGAACATTCGGATGCTTTCATCTATGTCGGGCTTGAAACCTCCCATGAACGTCCCGACTAAGGCTTTTTGTCCAACCGTGCACCCAGTTACCCAGCCGCTTGAACTCTTTTTGATAGTCACGTAAGGAACCTACCTGTTGGATTTTTGACAATGCTTCGTCAAAGTCCTCACAGTCGGTAGGACCAAACCATGCCCAAAGTTCTTCTTGAAACATCTCCCATGTCACCTCTTTGCCTTCTTCCTTATAGGATCTGTGCAACCATTGCCACCATTGGTTAGCCTCACCTTCCAAATGGAAGGAGGTCAAGTACACCTTGTGGGATTGAAAGGCGCCTTGATATTCAAAAAATTGGTCCACTCTAGTGAACCATTCAGTGGGGTCATCTCCGGCAAATCGAGGAAACTCCAACTTGGCTAATTTGGAAGAGAACAGCTGTCGTCCGACTTCGGAGTTGTCTCGGGATTCTTCTCTCACGTTGTGAGAACGTCCCATAGGAGAGTTTGCCTTAAGGTCGAAGCTGTTGTTAGTCGATGCAGCTCGGTTGGAGAGTAGGGCTTCCGATAATTTGTTGATGGCATCTTCCAACTGATGAAACTTATCAGATACGCCCACCTCCATACGACTAAAGCTATCTTGGAGTCCTCCAAGTCCATCTTCTAAGCTCTCAATTCGCTCCTTGTTAGTAGCCATGGTGCCTAGCTTGGATACCAAATGTTAGGTCCCAGTCAAAGCTAGAATTAAGGAAAAGTATTCTGCTTAGGGTGAGAACAAACCACCAGATTTTATTGAACTTTTCAACTTTCCTCCCATGCTGGTTGGGGAGTGTTTAAATACAAGAAAATTCTCAATTTCCTTCCACTAACTAAGCCACTGATTAAGGGATTATGTTCTCTATTAGCTAGCTTATCCCTAAGTCATAGGAACATAAACACTTAACCACTAACAACCAGTCCTAGTCTTAAACTTAACCACTAGCAACCAGGCCTAATCTTAAGTAATAACTGTTTAACCACATTGACCACTTCCTAAGGAGCCAACCCTTGACTTTATTGACCTATTACTATGCACTGATAATAAGGAAATAGAACATAATTAACTGATAAGAAAATGAAGCAGCCCTAATGCCACATCACGCCTTGCATGGGCCATGCATGGAACATTAATCAACGTATTTGGGATTCCTCATGGGTGTTCTCAGCGACCTTCGTGGCTTATCACTCCCCTTGACACCCCTTTTAACTATGATAGAACAAGGTCCTTCCACTACTATTGACCACTAGCTTTAGTAAATTTGAAATAAATTAGGGATATCTTGACTAGAAAAGGATTATCAGGGGCTCTAGATTTCTCCACTCAGCTTTTGGTGCTTATGCCAGCAAACCCCCTAGAGGCTCCCCTATCTATTTGAAGGAGGTCCAATGCCAAAAATCTTCACTCACCATTTAAGATATCTTTCAAAATTTTCAATTTCATCTAATGCCCGATAGGTTTAGCTGAATGAAATAGTTGTTCATTAATATTAATTTAAAAATTAGAACCACTAATAATAATACTCTACAGTAATCATAAAATACATGGGGCACATAATCATTCAACTTTTAACTATGGGCCCCATGTAATTTTTCACTAGCGTGAAGTGTTATCATCGGTTCCACTGCCCACTACATGGCTAATGCCTTTAGCTAATTGAAATTCGTCAAAACTAGAGACCATGGCAACAAAGAAAGTTTCCTACCGTTGAGCTACAGTGGATTAAGATTAAGCACCCTCATGGCTTTCAGCTCAGATTCAAAGACTAAAAGTCAATGTCGCACTTAAACTTTTTTGGTCACCGAAGGCAAGTGTCTTCTCCATGTCACCTTACTCCAACGACTTAGTTCAAAAGAAAGATGCGGACCCTCGATTTTTTTTGACATTGTAACCATGCTTCCTGTTTTGATACATTGACCCTCGGTGATCACTAAATTAGAGCTACAAATCACCTTATTTACTAACCCTATGTGAACACCTTGTTTGTAATGAATTGATCTTCTTACGTCCCATTTGTGTTGGATTTTAATTTATTATAGGCTAAAACCAATGGAATTTGATTGATGAATTATATGATAAATACATCTGCAAATATATTTTGGAAAATAGTTTTTTTTCTTATTAATAATCAATTTTTAACTTGTTCCACATTGGAAATTTACTAAACGTGTTTTAAGGTTTTAAGTAAGAGATTATTTACATTTTATAGAAATATAAGAGGAGAATATGGAGGCTTGCTACTACGCAACGCGTTCATACATGTGTGGTGCATTTTTGGAGACTCTTCAAAAATTATTTAAGGAGTGTCAATTAAGTAAATTAACACAAGTTTTCGAAAATCACTCATGTCTCTCTTAATTTGATCTGTTACTGTCTCATATAAGGTTTCTTCAGAAACTTTTCAACTTTGTTGGTTGGAGATTCTAACACAAAGCTCTATTGTATCCTAGAAACGGAATTGCCTGTAATCTAATAACAAACTCAGTAGAAATGACTAGGGGCATTAGCATTCTAAAGATAGTATCTTCAGACACACCTTAAAGCTTTTCCTCAAATTTTCAATAACCCCAATTCTGAATAATTTGTTTTTACAGTAAATTAATTATTGTGGTAAATGAATTTATTGCCGTACGATTTATTTTACTTCAGTATATTCATTTTAGTAAAGTATTCTCAAATATTCACATGTGTTCTATAAAATGTTTGATTGGAAGGGGCAATTTTAGTCCCACTTAGTATGGCCAATTTCCCCCCTCCAAGGAAAAATAACTTATTCACTTGGTGAATAGGTTTTTGGGCAGATTGCCAAAGAACTTATCAGAGCGACCCACACAACAAAAACTGAATACAAAAACTTTGATCAACTTTCTCATTGACCAATGCTCTCCCCCTCCCCCACCAAAAAAATAATAAAAAATTACCACCAAATGAAACAAGTCCCTCAAAGAAAATTAAAACCCTTTTGTGAATATTCATACATATCACCTGATTGATTTCCACATTTTAGCATACCCGTTGATTGGTCACAATTTTTTAGGATATCATTCATATGTTTCTTGTATCATGGTGAAACCAAAACCGGCGCCAATTAAAAGTTAGAAAAGAACGCTCATCAGATTCCCAAAACCAAACATAAAAGCGAAGCAGGTCACATATTTCTCCAAGACGTAGTAGCAATAGGTGGTGTCGTCTATGCAGTAACATAAGATGCCTACCCTTAGGTGTAAGGTAATTCACGTTGTTTCGGGCATCCCATAGGTGTGATACTTGCGACTGTAAGTCGTCCTGATCGGTCAAAACAACAATCCCACATTTACTAATATTGAGTGTGTTTGTGAAGTTGTAAACGCTATGAATCTGTATTTGAAAATCAGCGATACCCTTGGGTATCGTGGTCTGGCAGCATCCAAATCCACTGCATGGTAAGCCCATTATCACTTTGGTATCGTTCAAGCATTTTGAGGTGCAACCCACGTACAACTCTTTGCCATTGTAGTCATACAAAGTACCAGATGTGTCGCAACCGACGATGGTCAATCTGTTTCTGGTATCCGAGACCCTATATGCATTTGAAAAGCTAACCTTAGTGATGAAGGAAGATTTGGCCCGACCTCGCAAATCACGGCACGTGGCAAAAAAGCAAGTAACTCGGCACTTAAAACAGCGTACCGAGGGTACAAACGCCAAAGGGAAGAGACCAGCGGTCCGAACTCCCTAGCAAGGTGCCCGAACTCCCTACTTCGTGGTTGAACTCCCTGCAAGGTGCCCGAACTCCCTACTTAGAGCTCGAACTCCCTACGAGGAGCCCGAACTCCCGCTTTGGCCCCGGGTCACACAAAAGTAGAGACCCGAACTGGCCCGTCTTATGACAGTTCGGGGCCCCCCCTTATCCGAACTCAAGACTTCGCCTCACGCGCCGCTCCAGGTACTTCGCTTCCGGAGCATTGAACTGGACGAACCACGCCGTACCTGACACCGAAGGAGTCCGTATCCAGGGGCGGCGTACCCGACTGACTTGGGATCTGACGCTTGACGGCCGCATTTCAAACGGCCACCTGCCACCGTCACCTGTCACCGCTACCTCCAGTTACAGAGACGACTCCGACAAAAGGAGCAGTGACGGTTTTGCCCCAGCAGAGGCGATGACACCCGAACTGGCAGAAGCACGGAAATACTCATTCCCGACCTGACAGGAGTCTAGGAGTGAGTGCGCGAGGTGGTTATAAAAGGCTCTCCACCCCCAAAGAGGAGGTATGAAAACTTTGCGCTATCTGGTTTATCTTGCCTTTGAAGGAATCTAACTTAATTTTCGGAGCCTTTACACCGGGTTCTTCCCGGAGCTTCCTCATCTTCTCCGTTTTAGGTTCCCCGCTACTCAGTTTAGAGGCAAGGTCGTTGACAGCTAGGACCGGCCGGATTGCGCTTCATCAATTGGCGTCGTCTGTGAGAAACGCTTCAAAAAAGCCTCCCTCCAAACTCTCATATCCCTTTTTTCTTCTTCAAAAAACCCAACACTCATGGCCTCTTCCAGCAACGCCAGACGTGGCACAGAGACAAACACCACCGGGGAACAACTTCAAGTTCCCGTGGTGTGCGTTGGACAGTTCACCATCCCCCTTTCGGTGGATGGAATCCCCAGTTTGAATGTGCCACAAGCGGTGGCGCCCGTAAACCTTCCTACCACGAGCATCCCCTTTCCTCCCCCTATTGAGACAACCTTTACTGAACCGACTGCCATCCCCCTGGCAGCCAGCCAAAACCGGTTGGACGACCTGATGCAGTGCATGCGGGCAATGCAAGCCCAAATGCAACAGTTCCAGCAACACCAGCTTCACTAGCACCAAGTGCTGCACAACATCTCCCAGTATCACTATCAACAGTAGTTCCCTCAACTGCCACTGAACCAACCACTACTTCCACCTCGCCACCCTGCTCCGAGGCCGGCCAAGGCCTCCCCGCAGGATGGACGCCCCCACCAAGGAAAGGCCTCCAGGCCCCAGAACCCCCCTAATAGCCAGGCCTCGTCCCCAGGCCAAAGAGAGAAAAAAATCATCCCCGCCTCGCAGCTCGCAAGCAGGTCGGGAACCTCGCCCGCGAGATCGACACCTCGGCGCTCCAAGCCTGAGTTCCCACTCACGGAAAATCGATTCGGTGCACTGGCAGCAGCAGATTACCAGCATTTCGGGCCCATCGAGCTCGGCAACACGGAGGCCAGCAGCGCCAGTACGCCCACCCAACAGCGAAGGCGCCGGCGAAGTCGCCAAACCGCCACCCGTGTCTTGCCAGAGCTCAGAGGCAAAGAAGAGACGAGCTCGGACGAGGTAGGGGTTGCCCCGATTCTCTCAGTTCCTTCCCCCCTCGCATTAGAACTCTTGTTGGTCCCCTTGCCTAGAGATTTCAAGCTCCCACCTCTGGACAAGTATGACGGGTCCTTTGACCCCAACGACCACGTGGACGCTTTCCAGTCCCAAATGCACCTCGCTAGGGCCAACGAATCGTGCATGTGCGTGGCCTTCACCACCACCCTCAGAGGGGTAGCCCGCACTTGGTACAGGAACCTGGCCCCCGTGTCGATAAAGTGCTGGGCTCAGTTCATGCAGGTCTTCACCGCACACTTTGTCACCAGCAAATGGTGCCCCAGAATAGAGGAAAGCATCTTCGGAGTAGTCCAAAGGGAAGGAGAATCCATACGGGGCTACATCAAGCGATTCAATGAAGCATGCTTGCAGATACCGCGGTTGGACCCCGCGGTGCAGCTCGCGGCGGCAAAAAGAGGGGTAACGCACAAAGAATTCAAATGGCACATGGTAGCTAACCAGCCCGCAACCGTGGCCGAATTCCTCAAGGTCGCGGACAAGTTCATGAGGACAGAGGAAGAAATCAACCAACGAACCGAGGGCAGGAACGAGAAAAGAAAGAGGGAAGGCGAGCCCTCTAACCCAGTCGACCGGAAAAACTCGACACGAGAGCCGAAGCCGAACCAGTCGTTCCGAGCTCCCCTAGCAGTTCGGACGGATTACACGCCACTGAACACAAGGCGAACCGAGATCTTAATGACGATCAAGGACGCCCCATACGTGAAGTGGCCACCTTGCCTAAAGGGAAATCCGAATGAAAGAAATAAGAATTTGTATTGTAGTTTCCATAGAGACCATGGGCATAGCACCGAGCAGTGTAATAATCTCCGGGACGAGATAGAGGGGCTCATCCGTCGCGGATACTTGAGAAACTTTGTACAGCACAACAATAATAACAATAAGGCAGGTCAGCCAGGGGAACACGAAAAGGATGCCCCCGAATCTAGCAGTAGACCTGCCGAACCATTGCAGCGACAGCCTCCGGAAGAGAGGCCAGTTTGGGGAATCATCCATGTAATTGTGGGAGGTTCGGTGGTAGCAGGATGTACCTCGGCAGCAGCCCGGACTTCAGTTCGCGAAGCGGCCCTCGAGGAACGGAACCCCTCGAAGAGACCAAAGACCGAAGAACCAATCTTCTTCATGGAGGATGATGCCCGAGGGGTCCACTACCCCCACGATGACGCGCTTGTCATTAAACTAAGGATCAGCGACTTCGGTTACGGACCCAGCTCGCACACTCCAGATCAGTGCTTCCATCGGGGAGCCCCTACGAACCGAACTGGTGATTTTTTACTTCAAAATTTAGATATTTTTGCATGGTCCGCGGCCGATATGCCCAGTATTAACCCTGGCCTTATAACTCACAAACTTAACACTGACCCTGTAGTCAGACCCGTTAGACAGAAGAAACGCAACTTAGCCCCAGAGCGCTGGAGGGCGGTCGACGAGGAGGTCGTGAAGCTCCTCGCAGTAGACTTCATAAGGGAAGTCCATTACCCGAGCTGGGTGGCCAACCCTGTGTTGGTAAAAAAGGCGAACGGCAAGTGGCGCATGTGCGTCGACTACACCGACCTGAACCGAACTTGCCCGAAAGATTGCTTCCCCCTCCCCAGAATTGACCGCCTAGTGGACGCGACCTCGGGACACGAGTTGCTAAGCTTCCTGGACGCCTACTCAGGCTACAACCAAATCCGGATGGACTAGTCCGATGAGGAAAAAACCAGCTTCATAACCGAGTTTGGCCTGTACTGCTACAATGTCATGCCCTTCGGATTAAAAAATGTCGGGGCGACCTTCCAAAGATTTGTAAATAGGCTGTTTCGGCCCCTGATTGGCATGAAGATAGAGTGTTATGTAGACGACATGGTCGTCAAGACACAGTTTTCACAAGAATTAATACAAGACTTAGATTCGGTCTTCCAAATCCTACATCAGTTTAGCATGAAATTGAACCCCAACAAATGTGTCTTTGGCGTCACCTTGGGCAAATTCCTAGGCTACATTGTCAATCGGCACGGTATTGAGGCCAATCCGGACAAGATAAAAGCCATCCTAGATATGAGACCACCTCGGAAAGTAAAAGAAGTTCAGAGGCTAAACGGCCGCATAGCCGTTCTGAGCCGCTTCATGTCCAAATCAGCAGACCGCTGCCTACCTTTCTTCAAAGCAATCAAAGGCAAAGGGTTCGAGTGGACCCAAGACTGCCAGCTCGCGTTTGACGAGCTAAAAGGTTACCTCGCCAGTGTGCCAACCTTAGCCCGGCCCGAGGAAGGCGAGGACTTAGAACTGTACCTCTCGGCAAGCAACGAGGTGGTCAGTTTGGTACTAATAAAAGAAACAGACCGGGTCCAGCGACCCATATATTATGTTAGTCAAATTTTGCAGGGAGCAGAGACAAGGTACCCACAGATAGAAAAGCTAGCATACGCACTGGTGATAGCAGCTTGGAAACTCCGCCCGTACTTCCAGGCTCACACCGTCATCGTCCTGACCGACAAACCTCTTAGACAAGTTTTACTCAAACCCGAGGTTTCTGGTCGACTAACGAAGTGGGCCATCGAACTCAGCGAGTACGACCTCCAATACAAGCCAAGGACTGCTATTAAGGCCCAAGCCTTGGCAGATTTTATCACCGAATGCACGTTTAGCCTCGAAGCCCCTGGGCCGGTCGAGCCCGAGATCCCCAGTTCGGGCGAGCTCGGAGCTCCCAAGTCAATCGAGTCTGAACCCCGTAAAGTAGCAGCCAGTATAGCATCTCTCCTGGTTAGACCAAGCGCGAACTGGGATGAGGAGCCCTGGATCCTTCACGTAGATGGCTCCTCGAACCAGTAGGGCAGCGGGGCTGGAATAGTGCTATGTGGCCCGAGTGGAACAAAGTTGGAATACGCACTACTCTTTGAGTTTGCAGCATCCAACAATGAGGCATTGATAACCGGGCTGAACCTAGCGCACAAGGTCGGAGCAAAGCACGTAGTTATTTGCAGTGATTCCCAGCTCGTGGTCAACCAAGTTACAGTCGAATACGAAGCACGCGAGCTCACTATGATTGCATACTTGGCAAAAGTAAAGGAGGCTCTGCTCGACTTCCAGTCACACTTCATCAAGCAAATCCCGAGGTCAGAGAACACTGAGGCCGACGCCCTGTCCCGACTAGCCAGCATGAGTCACAACGCCATGAGAACCGTCTACATAGAGGACTTACCTCGGCCCAGTATTCTCAGTGGGGCAGAAGAGGTCGCTCCCGTCTCTGAAGCAGAGCCGAGCTGGGTCGACCCATTCGCGAGCTTCCTGCTAGACGGAACCCTCCCTGCGGACCGCAATGCAGCCAAGAGGGTGCAGCGCCAGGTAGCCAAATAAGTCATAATAGACGAACGGTTGTACCGACGATCCTACACGCTCCCCTACCTGCGATGCTTGCGACCGGCTGAAGCCGACCTCGTACTCCGTGACACTCATGAAGGCTTGTGCGACGGACACCTGGGGGGCAGAGCCCTCGCCCAAAAAGCACTTCGACAATGATACTACTGGCCAACGATGAAGACAGAGGCCGTCGAGCTCGTCAGAAAATGCGATAAGTGTTAGAAGCATGCCAATATCCACCATCAGCCTGCTGCCGACCTCAAGTACCTCACCAGTCCATGGCCCTTCGCCCAATGGGGCATCGACCTTCTGGGGCCATTCCCACCAGCGACAAGCGGGAGAAAATTCTTAGTGGTGGCAGTAGATTACTTCACAAAGTGGATAAAAGCTGAACCTCTGGCAACAGTCACAGCCCGAAACATACAGAACTTCTTTTGGAAGAACATAGTATGTCGCTTCGGGCTACCTCGGGTACTGATCTCCGACAACGGCAAACAGTTCGAGGATATCAAGTTTCAAGAATGGTGCCAAAGTATGGGAATTAGTCAGAACTTCATGTCGGTCGCACACCCGCAGACAAATGGCCAAACAGAAGTAATGAACAGAGCCATCCTCCGCGGACTGAAAGCACGACTAGACCGAGCTAAAGGGTTGTGGGTGGACGAGCTACCAAGTGTTCTATGGGCTCACCGAACCACGGAAAAAACCGCCACAGAAGAGACCCCTTTTAACCTCACCTACGGCACCGAGGCGGTAATCCCAGCGGAAATCGAAGTACCTACACTGCGACTAGAAGCATACGACGAGCAGACAAACGAAGACGAGTTACGCACCAACCTCGACCTACTGGATGAGGTGAGAGACCTTGCGCACATCCGAACTGTGGCCTACCAGCAAAAGGTAGCTCGGTACTATAACGCGCGAGTAAAGAAGAGGAAATTCCGCATCGGCGACCTGGTTCTTCGTAAGGTCATGGTACCCGAACCCAGCGTAGGAAAACTCGGACCGAATTGGGAAGGACCCTACCGAGTAAAGAAAGCACTCGGGGGGGCATACGAGCTCGAAACCCTAGAGGGAAAACAAGTACCCCGAGCATGGAACATTGTCAACCTAAGGCGATACTACCTATAGACCGCCAAGAATACTGGATAAAATCACCACCAAGGCCTACGGGCTAGAATGTCGAGCTAACGAAGGAATCTCAGCACAAGCAAGCAAAGAAAACAGGCCGCGCAAGTGCGGTAACCCAGGCAGAAAACAGACCGGACGTACAGTCAGTTCGGCAAATACGTTTAGTTCGGCAAATACGCTCAGCTCGGGAGAAAGAATAACCAGCACTTAAACAAGTGATTCCATTCCAAAAGTAGGGTAGTGCAAAAAAAGAAAAAAAAAATTTACAAGCCATGAGCTATTTCTTCATCATCATAAGGCACTTCGACAAAACCCGAAGGCCCCGCCTCGCCCTCGGAGTCTGGCTCGGCGTCAGCAGCATTAGCCATCTCCTGAGTTATGCGCGAAGTGGATATGGCGCTAACATAGAACTCGGGGTATGTATTCCGGATCATCCACTGGCTTAGCTTAAAACCCCTCCTATATGAATCCACCATCAGATCATCAAAACCCGGCGAAGCGATGTACTCATCGACGGCCTTCTTCTTGGCATCTTCGATACCTTGAGAAAAGATCTGCATCCTCTCCCGGATGTCCTCCTGAAGATACTTGACCTGATGCTGCAGATCCAGCCTCAAGTCCGCCATGTGCTTCACCACCACTCCCATGGCCTCGGCATCTCTCTGAGACCTCGCTTGCCTGATCCGGGAAAAGCGAGCAGTCTCTTCAGTAGCACGAGCAGCCTCCTCGGCAGCACGACGAGCCTCTTCAACAGCTCGTGCCTGCCTCGAGCTCCTCTCTACTTGAGCCGCCAAGGCGTGAATAGAAGAATTCACCTACCAAAAGAGACCGAATGATCAAAAGAACCAACGAAACAAAAGCCAAAGAGCTCTAAAAAAGGAGAACACTTACCACCATGGCATGGGTAACGGCACGGCAAGCCACTTGATGCAGAGGAAGATCAGTCCACACCGCGACCTCCTCGGGGAAGATAGCCTCCTTACTCTTTTGAAGAACATGGGTCGGCGTCAACACACTCCTGAAATCCCCCGGGGCCCCCGAGCCTGAGGGCCCAGCTCGCGTATGAGCAAACCCGGAGTAAGCAGGAGCACCAGAGTATGTAGGAGCCCCTGTGTATGTAGTCTCAGCATAGGAGCCCCCTGCCGGCTCCTGCATCGGAGGGACCATCGAGGGCTCCCTGGGCGGATCTTCTGGCTGGTATCCCGGCACCTCGGGCTCCGCATCCTGAGGCATCTCGGTGCGAGTTCGCTTGGCAACCCGCTTTCTCCTCTTCATACCTTGAAACAAGTGCCCACCCCGGGTCCCGCTTCCATGTTGGGACCTTATTGGGGAGCTCGTGTAAAAGCTTAAAGACCGGGCGAGGAGACAGGTAGTAAGCCCGCCTGTGCCCGGGGAGAGGACCCGCTGGCTTCTTAAGCATCAAGATTGAAGAAAAAATCTCCAAGTCCAACGGAAAGCTTTCATCGCAGAAAAGGGAGATTGTCCCCACCAAGTTTCGAATGGAATTCGGGTGAAGCTGGCCGACTGTCACGCTGAAGTGGTTCAAGACTTCGACAAAGAGGGGGTGGAAAGGCAATCGCAGCCCCGCGGCGAGCTGCTCCTGGAATATCATGATCTCATCAGGACCGTGTTCCCAAGGAAAGCCACCCGAAGGTATGAAATAAGCATACTCCCCGGGCAAGTTATAGTAAGTAATGAGGGATTGGAGCCCCTCGGGCGACATGGTCGAAGGGCCGAACTTGTCTAACATCCGACCCCAGTGAGAGGTGGACGCCAAACTACCCGAAGCGCCACGGCCTACGGGCTCGAACTCTTCCTTGAGCTCTACCTCCGGCTCGCTATGGCTATCGGAGGATGCAGCTTGGTTCGTAGAACCTACATCAGACCCGCTGAAAGGACTATCTGAGCCATCCGAGCTAGACATTTGGAGTGATGAGATCCAGGAAAGTACTCACCCGGACAAAAGCTGTAGACCACAGGAGCTCGGACGAACGGAAGACCTTGAGCACGAACTGAAAATACCTGGACGCGAACTGGATGCAAGCTGAAACTCAGATGCGTGCTCGAGAGAAATACAAAAGTGACAACAACTGGGGTCCCCCCCCCCCCCCCGCTATTTATGCTCACAGTGACCGAAAGGCAACGGCTTAGATCAAAGCCAATCCGACGGCCTACGGCCGCACTGACCGCACGTCCCCCGAGACCGAGACGTGATTGGCGCACGTCTTCCTGAAACTGACAGCGCCGGCGCACATCTTTTCGAAACTGACGGAACGCCAGCGCACGTCTCCTCAGGAAAAACGGCAGCGGCACGTCTTTTTCAAATTTGAAAAAACGCCCGCTGTCGCGCCCCCAAGTGGCGTGCTTTTTTTGAAATTTTGAAACAACACACGCGCCGCCACATCTATCAGCATTTAGACAGACCGACGCGCTTCCCGCATAAATGGACGCTCGAAGAAGCCCAAGAAACCCTGACAAACGCACCTCGCGCCGACAGAACCAAGATTCAAAGTGCAGGACAAATCTACCTAACACCTTGCGAACTCCCGCGCCAGGGCAAGACCCTTAGCACGAGGAGTGGGGGGCAATTGATGAAGGAAGATTTGGCCCGACCTCGCAAATCACGGCACGTGGCAAAAAAGCAAGTAACTCGGCACTTAAAACAGCGTACCAAGGGTACAAACGCCAAAGGGAAGAGACCAGCGGTCTGAACTCCCTAGCAAGATGCCCGAACTCCCCACTTAGAGCTCGAACTCCCTGCAAGGAGCCCGAACTCCCTGCAAGGTGCCCGAACTCCCTACTTCGTGGTCGAACTCCCTGCAAGGTGCCCGAACTCCCTACTTAGAGCTCGAACTCCCTACGAGGAGCCCGAACTCCCCCTTTGGCCCCGGGTCACACAAAAGCAGAGACCCGAACTGGCCCGTCTTATGACAGTTCAGGGCCCCCCCTTATCCGAACTCAAGACTTCGCCTCACGCGCCGCTCCAGGTACTTCACTTCCGGAGCATTGAACTGGACAAACCACGCCGTACCTGACACCGAAGGAGTCCGTATCCAGGGGCGGCGTACCCGACTGACTTGGGATCTGACGCTTGACGGCCGCATTTCAAACGGCCACCTGCCACCGTCACCTGTCACCGCTACCTCCAGTTACAGAGACGGCTCCGACAAAAGGAGCAGTGACGGTTCTGCCCCAGCAGAGGCGATGACGCCCGAACTGGCAGAAGCACGAAAATACTCATTCCCGACCTGACAGGAGTCTAGGAGTGAGTGCGCGAGGTGGTTATAAAAGGCTCTCCACCCCCAAAGAGGAGGTATGAAAAATTTGCGCTATCTGGTTTATCTTGCCTTTGAAGGAATCTAACTTAAGCTTCAGAACCTTTACACCGGATTCTCCCCGGAGCTTCCTCATCTTCTCCGTTTCAGGTTCCCCGCTACTCAGTTCAAAGGCAAGGTCATTGACAGGTAGGACCAGCCGGATTGCGCTTCATCACTTAGAGTCGTCATTCCCGTCCCAATTGTTGTCGGCGTCCATGTAACATTTGACAGCTCCAAGAACAGAGGTCGTCAGTTGGCCTTGCAGCGATATGTTCAAAACGGGTAAATTGTCGTGGAACAACAATTGAGTTTCACCGGTGGTGTTGCATATCAAATGAAAATCTTTGTTCAAGAAACACTTTGGATCATCGCCGATGCCAAACGGGTAAGGGATGCTGAGGTTTCCACATTTCTCCGGACAGTCCGGCTTTGTCAGAGACATTAATGTCGACGACCCTGCTGCTGCTGCGTTCATCGTCAGCAACCGTAGTAGGATGAAATGAAGCAACATGGGCCAAATCATGATCGGATGATAAATGCGTCGTCGGTAAAAGGAAGGAACAGAACGCTGTTGTGTACCTGGAATCATCATGACCCATGCCACTATAAATATAAGTAAGTACTAATCAAAACTTACTACGCTGAGCCGTTTAATCCGAAGTCAATGAACTATCAATATTTTTCCAAGTCCCTAACGTTAAGCTTACGGCGTGGAATATTAGTCAGAAGCCAAAAATAAAGCTTTCAACCCCAGGCACACGCAGACAAATGTCAGTGACTGTCGTTGCCTTGACTAAACGAGCATTAAAATGTTTTGTTTTCAACATTAAAACGTTTTGGGTGGAATCCAGATCTTACGCTTGCAAAATTTGTAACAGTTCATCTGCAATCTGCACCTAGTCCACATCTCCTTGTAGAACTTAATTGAAATTCTAAATATGCAACAAAAACTTAATTTGAAGGCAGACATTTTTTCTGTCTAAAAATATGCTCTCTGAGAAGAAAATTTTCCCGACTTCATTCATTATAAAGCAAAAATATAAGATCGAGATAGCGCTTCCAAACTAATGAGAAGTAAAATCCCAACTTTGATCGGTGGTATTGTGATGAAACACTTAAAGTCTCAATCTGAATTCACTGTTGATTTTGATTTTAGTCCTGTAGCGAGTTGGACTAAGTTGTAAGATAAAGGATTAGAGCACCTGGGGCGGTTAACTCAGCGAGGTCGCTCGTTTAATGATGGACGGATGCCAAGATTTTTATTTCCGCCAATAACCCCTTTGTTTCTATTATTAGAACAAGTTAACTTTAAGCCTTTAAACAAAAAATCTTCTTTGTTCTGCCGATTACTTCATCAATGACTAGGTTTAATCTTTAACATGAATTGTTCTCTGCTGATAACTTCATCTATAACTTATAGAAAACAACTTTGTTTTTAATGCATGAAACTATTTGTTTGTATCTCACCAATATATAAAGAAAAAGACAAGGGTAATATTTGGCTGGTTAACCTTATGTTGATGTGTTTCTTTCACATGTAGGGAGTTGTTAACGTATTGGATCTAAAACCATATTTCATCTTTTTTTTTTAATTTTTTTGCTTGATATTACACTGTTTTCAGGGTGAGACAGAGTTATTGGCGTAACAGAAATCAGAATGAAAAAATAGACAATAAAAAGTAAAAGCTAACCAGTTCGTATTACGGAAATGGTTGTGCTTCCTTTCTTGTTCTCTACAATGGTGAGACAAAAGGAGATATTGACGTAACAGAAACTAGTTCGTATTACGAAAATGGTTGTGCTTTTCATGTGCTCTGCAATGGTGATTGGGAGGAGTAAGGTCGGTCTCCCTCTTCTCTTTACTTTTTTATTTTGAAAAAAAAAAAAAAACCTCAAACCCTAATAGATGCAAACCGTAAAAGTTTAAAATAGTTGGAATTGTTCAAATAAAATCTGACGTCGTTAGATAAACACCATAACCAATAGTTTCTCATTTAAACGTTGGGACAAGCAGCTCTGACGTGGATTAATAAATCGAACTGGCCCAATAAAAATCTTGCGGCGGATTCTTTCGTCCGTTCTTGAATGAGCGAAAGTGAACTCACCGGAAACTACCTTCATCTACCATTCATCCTCCTTTGCATCCAATAGTTCAGTGACACGTGCAATAGGATAGAGAAAAATGAGATGTCACAACTGACAACTTTAACATTGTTTAAGTCTTTGTGGTAAGTACACCTTATGAAATATAAATCAATGAAAAATAAGTAAACCATATAATATCTTTAACGTTGTTGATTAAAATCTTAATTTTATGTAAAACAAATATTCATAAATACATTATAGTTGGATTCTTCTTCTTTTTATTGCAAAATGACAATGCAACAATCTCACACATGCACATGAACAATAGTGCATTCACATATGATAGGTTGTCTAACCCCACAGTGTATGATTTTGTTTCCAGCCAATCTGACCTCTCATTTGCTGAGTTTGTAAGTGGAGTGTGCTAACAGTCATTAACACCAATTAGACGATGCCATCTCCTTCACAAACATCTCTTTGCAACAAAACTACAATTTGGGATATATATATATATATATATGTATTTTCTTAGTGTTTATCTAGCAAGACCCAATATGTATTATGATGATAGAAGGGATCAAAAAGAAATGTATACATTATATCATTGCCCCAGAAAAGAAAATAACTTACCTTATAAAAATAGTTAAATAGATAATTGATTAATTTAAGATAGTTAATTAATTAATTTATTTTTACTACAAATGGAATTTATATATTTATAATAATTAATCCAAGTGTTTTTTACTTCAATATAAAGTACATTAGCATAGCTAATTAAGATACGATAATTAAATCTAGCAAGGGCCTTGTGCAATGTATGAGCTTTGTTATACAAAATCCAAGTTGAGAGACTGTTTTGACATTTTCAATTGGGCAAAGCGAAACTTGTATTAGTTTTTCTATTAACATGTTAGGTAAACTTGTATTATTTATCTAATTTGTATTAGATAAACTTGTATTATTTATACAAAATCCAAGTCGAGGGACCAAGCATTGTTTTTGTGTTCTATAGTGTTAGATAAACTTGTACTAATTTTTCTATTAATGTGTATAGATTTGTATTAGAGTTAGATAAAGTGTTGCTAATTTTCATTATTACAAATTTATATTAAATAAATTTTAATTTTTATTAGATAAAGTTTTTTTATTTTTTTATTTTTACTAATTTTTATTTGATTCTACTCTTTTTCATTTAATTTAAATGAAATTAAATACAGGTCCAATACAAAAATTATAATCTTAGATTAAATTGCTAATTTAAAACATCTAATGAAATATTGCACATATATACTTAATAATAGTTATTAACTTGTTTTATATTATTAATTAATACTTATTTTAATTTTCCTAATTATCTTAGTATTAATTTATAGCTACTAACTTGATGTTTTGGTATTATATACTATTAATTATTAATTTTATTACTATTACATACATAATTTTTTGATTAATTTAATATTTTGACATGGTGGAATTTAGGAATGTTAATGGAATGGGTCTAGGGGGAACCATACTCTCCATCCCAATCCCTAATCCTTGTCGGGAAGAAAAATGAACCTCCATTTTGATAGAGATAAATTCCCCATCAATGACCCAAATTCCCAAATTATCTTTTCTTTCTAGAATTAAAAGCTTGCTTTGGGAATGAGTTACTTAAAATATAAAAAAAAAAAATCTCAATAATCAAACTTGGTTTAACACTTAACTATAATCATTAATCACCAAGATAACATAGAAATTTGTCCAATATATGTAATTGCATTATTGGAATTATACAGAACTCATCAAAATTTGTCCAATTTGTCCGGACGAGTTTCCTATCCGGGTGGGGACTTTACTCCCCATCACTTTCCCTGACCTTGATCGGGTATCCCAGTTATTCCTTGTCCCCATGAGAGAAGTCCTCATCCCTATCTATCTCGATGGGGTTGAAGAAACAATATGCCCAGTGGGTATTTCAATGAACTAAATTATGTACGTTACATTTATTAAGTTTGTTTGGTTTTGTTAGTTAATTTAAATGATTAAGTTAAATTTATCTTGTCAGGTCAATTAAATTAACTATTTAGATGGGTCAATGTATTCTCATTCTTGGTCTCAGCGAGCCTGGGTTTCACAAATTAATGTTGGTGGAACCCATATGGATGAGTGTGTGCAGGGGCGGGCGTTGTTATTAAAGATTCTAATGCAAATTTTGTTATGGCAATGGCCATTTCGATACATTGTTTCATATGTGGTATTAATTTGGTTGTGGAGATGAACTTTCACCAGATATCCTCATTTGAAAAATGTGTCTGGACAATGTAATGTGAGTGATCACCTTGTTGCACAAATGTTGTAATCTTTTTCGAATCTACTACGTGGTATTTCATGGAATGTGGGTTTTAACCTTTTGTTTTCGCTTTTACTCTATCCCTCACAATACTGTCCAGTATTGATGGAATTTTTCAGCATTCCAAAATGAATGTCAATTCTTCATTTCATTGAATTTTCCCACTGTCACGTCACATTAGTGGTAGAGAAGAGGACAAATTTGAAAAAAAATAATAATTTTAAGAAAGTGAGAGATTTAAGCGTTAAATATAGTTTGTGTGGATGGAATTGGGTTTGTGGCCCTAAATACGAATTGGGTTTGTGGCCCAATTCTAAGAATTGGGTTTAAGGCCCAAGCCCAGTTTGTACACTAAACCCAGACTGAGACCAAGTCTGAGGACCAAAAATCCATGCCTAGTTCATGTAAATTTGTAGGTTAGATCAGTTCAGACTCTAATTAGGCCCGCTCCAGTAGCACCCTTGGAGAAATCACAACCTCCCGAAACTCAACCTGTTCAACTTGTTCTAACGATTGCAAGGGGAAGAGAGAGAAATTGCTAAAGGACTCAAGATGGGAGAGTAGAAGAATGCTGCTGATGCTAAAAGTTGGTGAAGAAGAAGGAGAAGAATGCTGCTGATGAAGTGGAGCTTCTTAACCACTCAAGATGGGAAAACCGCACCAAATCCAAGGAATCCAACAAACAAGCATCACCTCACTCTCTTTCTAGGCCCTTGAATAGCTTCTGAAAGAAACAAAGCTGTTGCAGGCTTTGGGTGAAACGAATGATCAATAGTCAAAATCGAGACCCAAATTGGAGGGACACAAGATAAAAGAATGATAAGAGGAGCTCAATCCAATGAACCAAAACTAACCACTTTGAAATTCGAGTTCATCAACCCCAAAGGCACTCCTTAGAAATTAAATCTCTACGTGTACATTTGAGGACAAGCCAATAACCCCTTTGTTTCTATTATTAGATCAAGTTAACTTTAAGCCTTTAAACAAAAAATCTTCTTTGTTCTGCCGATAACTTCATCAATGACTAGGTTTAATCTTTAACATGAATTGTTCTCTGCTGATAACTTCATCTATAACTTATAGAAAACAACTTTGTTTTTAATGCATGAAACTATTTGTTTGTATCTCACCAATATATAAAGAAAAAGACAAGGGTAATATTTGGCTGGTTAACCTTATGTTGATGTGTTTCTTTCACATGTAGGGAGTTGTTAACGTATTGGATCTAAAACCATATTTCATCTTTTTTTTTTAATTTTTTTGCTTGATATTACACTGTTTTCAGGGTGAGACAGAGTTATTGGCGTAACAGAAATCAGAATGAAAAAATAGACAATAAAAAGTAAAAGCTAACCAGTTCGTATTACGGAAATGGTTGTGCTTCCTTTCTTGTTCTCTACAATGGTGAGACAAAAGGAGATATTGACGTAACAGAAACTAGTTCGTATTACGAAAATGGTTGTGCTTTTCATGTGCTCTGCAATGGTGATTGGGAGGAGTAAGGTCGGTCTCCCTCTTCTCTTTACTTTTTTATTTTGAAAAAAAAAAAAAAACCTCAAACCCTAATAGATGCAAACCGTAAAAGTTTAAAATAGTTGGAATTGTTCAAATAAAATCTGACGTCGTTAGATAAACACCATAACCAATAGTTTCTCATTTAAACGTTGGGACAAGCAGCTCTGACGTGGATTAATAAATCGAACTGGCCCAATAAAAATCTTGCGGCGGATTCTTTCGTCCGTTCTTGAATGAGCGAAAGTGAACTCACCGGAAACTACCATCATCTACCATTCATCCTCCTTTGCATCCAATAGTTCAGTGACACGTGCAATAGGATAGAGAAAAATGAGATGTCACAACTGACAACTTTAACATTGTTTAAGTCTTTGTGGTAAGTACACCTTATGAAATATAAATCAATGAAAAATAAGTAAACCATATAATATCTTTAACATTGTTGATTAAAATCTTAATTTAATGTAAAACAAATATTCATAAATACATTATAGTTGGATTCTTCTTCTTTTTATTGCAAAATGACAATGCAACAATCTCACACATGCACATGAACAATAGTGCATTCACATATGATAGGTTGTCTAACCCCACAGTGTATGATTTTGTTTAGAGCCAATCTGACCTCTCATTTGCTGAGTTTGTAAGTGGAGTGTGCTAACAGTCATTAACACCAATTAGACGATGCCATCTCCTTCACAAACATCTCTTTGCAACAAAACTCAAATTTGGGATATATATATATATATATATATATATATATATATATGTATTTTCTTAGTGTTTATCTAGCAAGACCCAATATGTATTATGATGATAGAAGGGATCAAAAAGAAATGTACATTATATCATTGCCTCAGAAAAGAAAATAACTTACCTTATAAAAATAGTTAAATAGATAATTGATTAATTTAAGATAGTTAATTAATTAATTATTTTTACTACAAATGGAATTTATATATTTATAATAATTAATCTAGGATAATATATTTACTAACAAATTAGGACATGTTTTTATTAATAAAAAAGTTTTTATCTCTGATCACTACTAATCTAAACTAAATCATAATCAATATACAAATTAACTTAACCACGTATAGGTATAATTAATCCAAGTGTTTTTTACTTCAATATAAAGTACATTAGCATAGCTAATTAAGTTACGATAATTAAATCTAGCAAGGGCCTTGTGCGATGTATGAGCTTTGTTATACAAAATCCAAGTTGAGAGACTGTTTTTACATTTTCAATTGGGCAAAGCCAAACTTGTATTAGTTTTTCTATTAACATGTTAGGTAAACTTGTATTATTTATCTAATTTGTATTAGATAAACTTGTATTATTTATACAAAATCCAAGTCGAGGGACCAAGCATTGTTTTTGTGTTCTATAGTGTTAGATAAACTTGTACTAATTTTTCTATTAAGGTGTATAGATTTGTATTAGAGTTAGATAAAGTGTTGCTAATTTTCATTATTACAAATTTAAATTAAATAAATTTTAATTTTTATTAGATAAAGTTTTTTTATTTTTTTTATTTTTACTAATTTTTATTTGATTCTACTCTTTTTCATTTAATTTAAATGAAATTAAATACAGGTCCAATACAAAAATTATAATCTTAGATTAAATTGCTAATTTAAAACATCTAATGAAATATAACACATATATACATAGTAATAGTTATTAACTTGTTTTATATTATTAATTAATACTTATTTTAATTTTCCTAATTATCTTAGTATTAATTTATAGCTACTAACTTGATGTTTTGGTATTATATACTATTAATTATTAATTTTATTACTATTACATACATATTTTTTTGATTAATTTAATATTTTGACATGGTGGAATTTAGGAATGTTAATGGAATGGGTCTAGGGGGAACCATACTCACCATCCCAATCCCTAATCCTTGTCGGGAAGAAAAATGAACCTCCATTTTGATAGAGATAAGTTCCCCATCAATGACCCAAATTCCCAAATTATCTTTTCTTTCTAGAATTAAAAGCTTGCTTTGGGAATGAGTTACTTAAAATATAAAAAAAAAAAATCTCAATAATCAAACTTGGTTTAACACTTAACTATAATCATTAATCACCAAGATAAAATAGAAATTTGTCCATTGCATTATTGGAATTATACAGAACTCGTCAAAATTTGTCCAATTTGTCCGGACGAGTTTCCTATCCGGGTGGGGACTTTACTCCCCATCACTTTCCCTGACCTTGATCGGGTATCCCAGTTATTCCTTGTCCCCATCATTGTCCCCATGAGAGAAGTCCTCATCCCTATCTATCTCGATGGGGTTGAAGAGACAATATGCCCAGTGGGTATTTCAATTAACTAAATTATGTACGTTACATTTATTAAGTTTGTTTGGTTTTGTTAGTTAATTTAAATGATTAAGTTTGTGAGCTGGCGACCTAAAGTTAGTAGTGCCGCCCCCGAAGGTCGAGCTCCTAGTAGCTTCTTGTAGGAGTGGGTGACCGACATTACAAAGCTGATGCAGCACGATCATAGCTCGACGCCTCACAGGCAAAGCCTACGGGCCACATTAATACTTAAGACCCGGTCGCCTGTCCGGCACGGGCAAAGTCGAAAAAGAGTAGACTACGAGTCGCTCCCAAAGCCTACGGGCTAGATTACTACTTAAGACCCGGTCGCCTCTCCGGCACGGGCAAAGTCGAAAAAGAGTAGACTACGAGTCACTCCCAAAGCCTACGGGCTACATTACTACTTAAGACCCGGTCGCCTCTCCGGCACGAGCAAAGTCAAAAAAGAGTAGACTACGAGTCGCTCCCAAAGCCTACGGGCTACATTACTGCTTAAGACCCAGTCGCCTCTCCAGCACGGGCAAAGTCAAAAGAGAGTAGACTACGAATCGCTCCCAAAGCCTACGGGCTACATTACTGCTTAAGACCCGGTCGCCTCTCCGGCACGGGCAAAAGTCAAAGAAGAGTAGACTATGAGTCACTCCCAAAGCCTAAAGAGCTACACTACTGAACTGGCGGAGACCTCCTCACCTTACTGGCAGCTCGCCACATATAGGCAGCTCCCAAAGCCTAAGGAATTGGATCAGCACTTATAGCTCATCGACTTACGGGCCAAAAGAAATCTACTCCCTTCGCTGAGTTACTCTCAGCTCGGTAGTGGGGGGCAACTGATGAGGGCAGATTTGGCCCTCCAGTGAAATTGCGACACGTGGCACCAAATGACAACTAGGCAAACACCCAGGCAACAACTTACCAAGTTGGTGACCCCGGGCACCGCTCTGGCTGGCCTAGCGCGACCTGCATGCGGCCTACGAGCGGCCTGCACGCGGCCTGGCGCGGCCCGCGCGGCCTGCACGCGACCTGGCGCGGCCTGCACGCGACCTGGCGCGGCCTGCGCGAGACCTGGCGCGGCCTGTGCACAACCTGGCGCGGCCTGCGTGCGGCCTGCGCCAGGCCCGCGCGCGGCCTGCGCGGCCGGATCAGCCTGCCACAGGCGCCGACCTGGCAACCTGGCCCGGACACAGGCGCCGACCTGGCAACCTGGCCCGGACACAGGCGCCGACCTGGCAACCTGGCCCGGACACAGGCGCCGACCTGGCGACCCGCCGACTGACACAGGCGCCGACCTGGAGACCCACCGACTGACAGGCGCCGACCTGACAACCTGCCCTCGACACGACCCGCCGACTGACAGGCGCCGACCTGACAACCTGGCCTCGACACGACCCGTCGACTGACACAAGCGCCAGCCTGACGACCTCGAGGAGTTCACCACCGTACCCCGGTTTTGACGGGATGTGACAAGTCACCTTTTGGAGGCTTTTCACCCACCTAACCCGCGAGGACTCGGGTATATAAAGACCTCACCCCCCAAAGGATGGGGGATGGGAAAAAAGGGAGGTAATCCTGCTCTCTCTCTCATTTCTCCAATATCATCTTCAAAGCTCTCTACAATCAGAGTGCTAACTTAAGCGTCGGAGAGACCCCGCCGGGAAAATACCCCCGGGTCCTCTGATTCAGTTCTCGCAGGTCCCTCAGCTCCCGTCGCCTACAAAGGAGAGGAAATCACCTCATGCAGGGGGTAGTCGGGTTGCGCTGCACCAAAGAGCCCCACCGTCTGAGTTGCAGGCCGCGTAGGAGCAGGTCGAACGACGAGCTCGCCACCGGGCAGTGCATTATGGAGCTCGCCACCAGGAGTTCGCCACCAAGGAGTTCGCCACCAGGGAGCTCGCCACCAGGGAGCTCGCCACCAGGGGGCTCGCCACCAGGCAGTTCGCCACCAAGGAGTTCGCCACCAGGGAGCTCACCACCAGGGAGCTCGCCACCAGGCAGTTCGTCACTATGGAGCTCGCCACCAGGGAGCGCCACCAGGGAGCTTGCCACCAGGCAGTTCGCCACTAGGGAGCTCGCCACCAGGCAGTTCGCCACTATGGAGCTCGCCACCAGGAAGTTCGCCGCCATGGAGCTCGCCATTAGGAGTTCGCCACCAAGGAGTTCGCCACCAAGGAGCTCGCCACCAGGGAGCTCGCCACCAGGGAGCTCACCACCAGGGAGCTCGCCACCAGGGAGCTCGCCCCCAGGCAGTCCGCCACTAGGGAGCTCGCCACCAAGCAGTTCGCCACTATGGAGCTCGCCACCAGGCAGTTCGCCACCATGGAGCTCGCCATTAGGAGCTCGCCATTAGGAGTTCGCCACCAGGGAGCTCGCCACCAGGGAGCTCGCCACCAGGGAGCTCGCCACCTGGCAGTCCGCCACTAGGGAGCTCGCCACCAGGCAGTTCGCCACTATGGAGCTCACCACCAGGCAGTTCGCCACCATGGAGCTCGCCATTAGGAGCTCGCCATTAGGAGTTCGCCACCAAGGAGCTCGCCACTAGGGAGCTCGCCACCAGGCAGTTCGTCACCAAGCAGCTCATCTCCAAGGCACGTCACCACCAAGTCAAACAACGAGGTACTTAGCCAAAAAAATTTATACATCACAAAAAATGGTACGTGACCAAAAACGGTTACAACAACAATAAAATGGTTAGGAGAGAAGGATGGAGGTCCTTGGAGGTTAGCCCACTATCTGACAGAGGCCAGAGACATCTTGGGTTCCTTGCATGTCAACCATAATTGGGTTCCTAGGGAACTAAATTCTATAGCTGATCAATTGGAAAAATTTGGATCTGCTTGGCATGGTGGTACAGAAAAATAAAATATACCTCACCTAGCCTAGGGTTGTCAATGGCCTCTAAAAGTCTGATGTCTGTTCTGACATCCAATCCAATTATCTTGGATTAGGATTATGTGTTTACATAATCGGATTGTATTTGGATTTTGCAATCTGCTTTACTGGATGTGGATTTAACTCCATCCAATCCAGTTAAAATCCAAATTCGATTATATTATAATATTCATTGATTTTAATATATAAATTTAGATAATCATATTTGAAATTATAAAAAATATAATTGTATATTATATTATATATGAAAATATATATAATATATTTAGTATGTCATATTTATATGAATTTATTAAAAAGTTATCAACTTTTTAAATTTTTTCTGTATTTCAAAAATTAAAGCAATGTCCGATTAAATTTGAATCAGATCCAAGTCCATTAGGATTCAAATTCGAACCCAGGATCTTCAAATCTGATCAGAATTCGGATTGGATTCAGATGTCATTTTTCAATATTTAGATTGGGCTCAGATATTGTTAAATGCAATCCATTTACAGACCTCACCTAGCCCACTACTCCTGATTTACTGATTATCTATAAGTGGGATCAAGTGCTGGATCTGCAATTGAATGCACATTCATCAAGCAAGCATGTAAGTATGGTCAGCTACTAATAAATAACCAGCAGGTCCAAATGCATTTTCTGCAGCCTTGGTTGAAGCATTTTATTGTGACTGACCATAAAATATACACACAATTCCTATAGTTTTAAAATCAAAAGACCAAATCATCTGGTCTTTTTGATTTGATCACTACAACTAGGGTTGTAGACATGAACCCCCTCTTGATGTGCTCAATTGTTTTAAAGTCAACTGCTGATCATACTTGTCAACGCATCAGGTGATTCTGGGTGACAGTGGGGTACCTAGTTGCCTAGGTGGGCTCCTAGGCAATGCCAAGATGATAAGAATTTTATAAAATAAAGATCTAAGTTTTTGATATATCACTAGTTTTATATACCATTCAGCATACATATCATTTGAAAGAATAACAATTCTTGTGGTTAGGGTGCAACCAAAGCATTAATGTGCAAAAATCATGCGACTATTTTACTTTATAAGAAGCTTGCTTTCCATAATTTTTATAGTGAGGGAACCTCTATTTGTACTAAATTTAATGCTTTGGTGGCCTTCAGATTTTCTTATCTCACAACATTTTGGAAATAGTGGTTTAGAATGATAACCAATGTTTGTTTGATATATTCAATGAGAAAATACCCACACCCTTGGCAAGTTGGCATCTAGCAATATATCTTTCAAAAAATAAAGAAAACAAGTGTTGGCATGAGCCTTTCCTTTTCTTAAACATTAAAACAAGGCAACAAGTGTACCAACTTCATTGCTAATAAGGGTATCAATGAAGAAAACTTCTATGATTATAATACCATCAATGAGTTTCCAAGCATGGCAATGTTGCTACATGCTTAAAGAATACTTTGGTATTCCGTCTATTTGTGTAGGTCAATGGTCTTGTTGGTTTATGATTGGTTTTTTTTTCTATTTTTTAAACCTTGTATTGGGTTAGGATGAGAGAGTTAGGTTGTGTGCTCTATTTTTGGGTGAGGTGCTTATTACTCTGATAGCCTCATCTGGACTGACTCTCTACAAAACTCTATTGCCCTGCTTATTGAGGCTGAAGGTTGATAGATTTAGTCAATCAGTTGTAATTGAGATTTTTTACCAATGAGAAAATTAAAATTAGGGGTGCAACTTGAGTGGGGATCAAAAACACTTTATAAATTGGATCCTAATGAATCCTTGGCTACTTTCTACAGAAAAATAAATTCCTATGAGTTGATAGTAGTGACAGTACCCACTAATGAAGTAGAGAATTATCTAGTTTTTGTAGTGAAGTAGAGAAAAATTTTTGCCACTTTCATTTTTTATTGTGTTTTCACCTATAGTTTCCCCACCAAATAGGGCTTTGCTTACAAGATGATGATAGTAAGGGAAATCTATGAGTCGAGAAAATAGTACATAACCAGTAAAGAAGAAACCCCAATAAAATGTTAAATAAAAAACTCTTTAAGAAACCTAAATTCTCCATCTCCAAAAATTTGAACATGAAGACAGATATATATTCTTTATTCCACAAATGATTTCTTTATGCTTTGACATACCTACGTTTGAATTTGGCTTGACCTACTGCCGTGTTTATGCTTCAACAATCTAATGTCTCTTGTATTTTGGGCTTCACAAAAGATTGGGGTACCAACTAGAGGCTGATGGATGAAATCCCTGCATATGAGGGGAAAGAGAGGTGAAGATATATAAATAAAGATATCTCATAAGAAAAAAATATAAAATCAGAAAGGAGAGAAGATGAATATCATTCGCACAAGCAAGAATGGAGTACTAGGAACAAATCTTCTGGCTTCAACTCAAACCCTCTAGTTTCAAATCTTCAAATCTTTATACACAAGTTCGTGGGTTCAAATCCTTCTCTCTGAGCATATATTCACAACCGATCCACAGTTATCTTGAAATCTCCACTCTCACATCCACAGTTCTCTTGAAATCGAAGTCTATGCATGGCTTCTCACAGTTCTCAAATGATAAGTTAAATGGAGGAACAAAGATATTGCATCGAGATTCAAGGAAAGGATGATTTAAAGTGAGAGATATTCGTCATTACGTTTAACGAATCCCTCCTTCGGCGCGACATAGCTGTTTTGGCGGGACCCCTGTTTCACTGGTCAATTGGTTATTATTTTCTTTTTTTTTTCAAAATAATAACTGCCGGGACTCATCATGCGGTTACGTTATATGGCCTCTTAAAATTTGACCGTCGGCCCCTACTCAAAACGTGAGCGGGCAAATTTGTTCACTGATGTTGTTGGGATTTGTTGGCATGCTTATATGAAATTTCATGTAATGTAACAGATTTTTTCAAGAATCAGTGGTGCTACAAGTGCCAAAGGTGCATAGGATACCTTGAAGGAGGAATTTCAAGGCAATGCCAAGATACCTATTATTAAACTTCAAACTCTTAAAAGGGATTTGGAGAATATGAAAATGAAGGATTTTTAGACCATTAAAAATTATTATTCTAGATTAAGAGAAATTGTCAATCAATTAAGAAAATTGTGGATGAAAAAATATTAATTAGTGTGGTAGAAAAATATAATCCAATAATAACCACTATTGAGGTGACAAAAGATATCACCACTCTCTTAGTGACATAATTAGTGGGGAATCTTCTATCCATTCAAGTGATGAACGACATATGTGAAGGATGCTTGCTTGGTAAACAAAATTGAAAATTGTTTCCATCAAGCACTGCATGGAGAGCCAAGGCAATCCTGTAGCTTGTACATACAAATGTCTGTGGACTAATGATAACGACATCCTTCGAACAAATCAGGTACTTCATTCTCTTCATTGATGATTGTAAGCGTCAGAAAATGGGCTCACTTGTGAGTTGGGCTGGAGACGGAATCGCCACCCATCAAGTAAATGAAAAAGAGGTGATGCAACCTCCAGGATTTACATTGGAAAGCACTTTTAATTTATTAGTTACTTCAAAGCCCGAGGCATCGGCTAACCAAACTGGGTAAAACTCGGATAGGAGAGGGAAGAGATTAGACACCCATCTACCGGGCCCAATAGGTGGGGCTCACATGGGATTCCAAACAAACCAAATTAAAGGAAGTAATTCAATAACTAATTAAGAGCAATTAATAATCAATAATGCTGAGCGAAAACATGAGCAAGCCACCACAAGAAAAAAAATCTAACTAAATTATTTTATTTTAATTTATCTCCCCTTTTTATTTAATTTTATCATTTGTATATATTTTTATGAAAACCATTTTTATCTTTATTTTTTTATTTTTCTATTTCCTAATTTTTTTAATCTTTTAATTTGTATTATCATTTTTTTTTTTACTTCATTCCTCTTTCAGTAACATATCCTCTCCTACCACCTAAGTATGTCCGAGTTGGCTGCCTAATCCTCTCGATCCCTTTCATGCTGCTGATTCTATATAGGGAAAGATCATTTCTACGTTGTTACCTATCTCCCATTGTCATCCCGGTTCCTCAATTTTTATATTTTTTTATTCTTACTCTTTTACAAGAATGATCTGGGTGGTTATAGTCGGTGTATCTGAAAATTTTTGTTAGGAGGAAATTAAACACACACGATTGGGCCAATTGTTAGACAAAATAAAACAGATCTGGGTAGACTTCCAGACTGACGAATCAATTCAACAGAGCTCCGTCATCGGTTCCGATGACTTCCCCGACTCTGGTCATTCATCATAAAACATAGGTAGAATGAAACAAGGAAACAAGAAAGCCATATAAAAAAAAGAAACATAGAGGCATATCATTACGATAATGATAGGAATGGAGTAAGTGAAACAAAATCAATTAGTTAAACACTGGTAATGATATATGAAACAAACTTCTACGGATTACCTTACATGATTAACTTCTGTGTAAGTAGAATAAAACAAGAGAAACTCATTGAGGAACAATCAGAAATTACAGCTAGAGAATTGTAAATCAATCTGTTGAGTGAAGAAATGACTAAACATCAAAAATCAACAATTGGGAGAAGAAAATATGAACCTAAAGGCATAAGCTTTAGTTGCGTTTTATCTGTTATAGAAGTTGGTTCGATGGTTATACCCATCACCAATATAGACGAAGGATTCAGTACATTACCAACTCACTCGGAAGTCTCAGTAACAGAAAATGAAAATAGTAATAAGAAGAAAGAAGAAACGAACACCTTCGAAGTAAAAATAAAAAATAAAATAAAATAAAACCAAGAACAGGTCGTACCAGGTTCAAAATATTGTAGTTAAGAGCAAGGTTCAAAATATCGATACGTATCAGGTCGTACCACCGATACATATTGTAACGAGGCCTTTTGGATTCTCCCATATAGGGGGTGTTTCGGGTCGGCGAGTCTTTTAGGGGGTAGACTAGCCTTATACCGGCCCCTTTGAACTAGATTCGAAAAAAAAAACAAAAAAAAAATCGATACAAGTCGATACGCCTTTTATATTTTATTTTCTCACCTATCCTCATTAATCTAATAAATCAAAAGAAATTTGCTTAGGGGTGATTATTTCAATCCAACTCAGGCCAGGTCCACATCACGTCCACAAATTCTACTCCCATACAAATCTCATTTATTTGTTTTATATTCAAATTTTATTTAATTGGTTAATTGTCATAAAATTATAATTTAAGCCTAAAAACTAAATTTAATAAAACATACTAAAATTATTAAAATATTAAATTTTACTAAGCTTTTATCTAGGAACTATTAAAAATTAAGAAATCAATAAAAATCAGTAGTTCACAAATTAAAAATTCAAGTGCGTTGAATTATGTTTAAAATAATTAATATTAATAAGACAATTAAAAATAATTTTTTTGAAGCTAAATGTATAATTTTGTTAAAATGAAAAAAGAAAAGGGGAAAAGTAAAAATAATAAGATAAGTAATAATAATAATAATAATAATAATAATAGTAATAATAAAATAATAACTATAAAATTTATTAAAAGTAATAAAACAAACCATTTGCATTCCAAATAAAAATTTTAAAATTTAATTAAAAAATAAATCTAATAATGGCACGATTAGAAATATCATAAGGCTCCTTCTACTTAGGGATAATATTTTATGATTTAGCCTAACCTAGCTAGACCTATAAATTTTTATGCTCAAGCAATTATTTTCTTCTGAGCTAGGTCTAGCATAGATTTCCACCTAGCCCACAAATATTGTAGGTAGTAGTGCTTTAAATTGATCAAATTTAGATCGGATCCTAGTGGACCCACATCCACATTCAATTATGAAATCTCCATCTCCACATCTACATCTAATTATTATGTTAGATTTGGGGTCAAATGCAAATTTAATCTGCAACCATTTTATTGTGTTTAAAATGACAAAAAAAAGTTTTAAAATGTTAATTATTTTAAAGTGTATATGTATAATAAATGTATATAAATATAAAATATTAAATTTATCAATTATAAATTTATATAATTGTACATAATATCTTTATGTATACATAATTATACTACATATATACATAAAATAATAATTTTTATTGAACTTGGATTTTAGGCAGACTGAATGATGTTAAATCCACATTTGATCCAATTATTAATTGCATACTAGTTCTAACATCCAAATCCAGGATTTTCAGATTTAGAGTCAAATCAGGTATCAGACTTTTGGAGTCTATTAATGGCCCTACTAGGTAGGTCCAAGCTAAGCAACCCCTAAGCTCAACCTGGAAGTTATATATGAGGTTCAAAATATTGATACAGGGTGATATGTCGATAGTGTGTATACACTATATCAGTACTCTTTTTTTTTGTTATTTTATTTTTTTTTCAATTATGGTTCATAGGGGCTGGTTTAAGGGCAATCTATCTTCTGAACCACTTGTCGACCCAACCTCGATATGATACGTATCAGTCGATATAGCCTGATATGTATCAATATTTTGAACCTTAGTTATATACATATATATTTAGATAACAAGTTTCATATAAATATATAGATCAGAAATTTTATATATTTTTTATAATAAACTAAAATTATGTAGAAATTTTAATTTGTAAAAGAATCATAGCTTAGTTAACATAGGCAATCCGGTACCTATCCCAAGCCTAAACAAACATTATTATGCTTGGGGGTGTGGGCTAGGCTGGGCTAGGAAACCTTAAAAACTATTAATACACTATAATGATTTGGCCTGAGATCTTTTATGTTTTTTTGGTTCATTAGGCTATACAATGTGGGTAGCCCATCCCCATAGCCATTCAGCTTCAATCTTAATAATTTTTATCTAAGTAGTAAGAAAACCCAAAAATAATGCATGCTTGGATTGTACTCGGTTTGGTTCAGTCTAATTACAAATGTCACATTGCTCTTAGGGGTGCAAGTTAGGGGAAGGGTCAAGTCGAGGATCAACCAAAGCCCAACCCGAAGTCTTAAAACTTGAGCTCAGGCTTAGATTAATTTAATTATGACTAAAAATGGTAATATATAGATTAATTTAATTATGACTACAACCAAATTTTATATATTTACTAATATTTAAGTAACATTTACAAAAAATTGTAAAATTTAATCATTAATATAGTATAGTAAATAAAATAAAACATGAACAGATAATATGAAAAATTAATTATTTTATTAAATAATTAGTAGTAGCTAACTATTTTTGTTAAAAATTATTAATATAATTAACACAAATTACTAAACTATTTTTGTAACAAATTAGTAATATAAAGATGAATTATTTTAAACAATATTGCATTCCTTCCTTGTAATGGTTATTGATGCTTGTTGTTACACTTTCCCTTGACAAATCCCTTGAATCCCACAGGTCCTTGCTAGAATTATATTATTTTAAGTGGAAAGTTTTAAAGAGAAAACAATGGTATAGGTTTCGGCATAAGTTGGCTACATGGTGTTTTTACATTCTTTTCGTAAAACAGTGATAATTAAGATTGGGTTCAGTTCACTGAGTTGATCACATTTGAACATGGTGTTTTTGGTTTTCGAAGGTTACTTTGGTTCTCCATTTGAACATCTGAACACATTTTTGAATTCTAAAAATTGATCTCAAATCTCAAAGTTTAACATACCTCTTTATAAATTTAGATCCAAATTAAGAGTTTAATTGAACTATAATGTACAGTATACAAGATATATCAGCCCAAGGTACAACAGTAGTGATCTCACCGGGTCCAAAAAACACTCAAAACACAAGCGACCTACCCAATTAAAGATCCCGCCCCTCAACAACAAGAACTCCATCCATACAACCATTCATCGGCACCTTACCATCACCCTAGCTAGCTAACAAAAACTAACACGCCTAGCAACTTGAACCCTTTTGCTTTTGGGCTGTGCTTGACGAATGCATGGCATCCTGCTCGACTTTGCTAAAAACATCCTTTGCCCTATGTTGACCACCAAGAAAAAATAAACCCCCAGTTTTTGACACTTGATCAACCGCCTCTAATTCTGGTAGCTCAGCACCATTACCTAATCCTCCTCTCCTATATGGTGATTAATGTAGGGGTGGCAATTGGGTGGGTTTGGATTTGGGTTGAGTTTCAATATAACCTATCCAATTCATCAATTCATTAATGGCCTATTTAAATAAAGTTAAATGGATTCACCTAAATCCGTCTACCGGCCCAAACCGTTAACCATTATTCTAGACATTTTAATGGCAACAGCTTGATGATTAGGTAAAATGCCTTTGTAAACCGTACCTTGTCCACCTTGGCCTATGACGCACTCTTCATTATAATTATTGGTTGCCAGCTTTAACTCTTCGGTTGAGAAGATTTTTAAGAGATTTGAACCTCCATTAGATAATTGTTGTTGTAAAAGGAAGCCACCATTTTGCTCAAAGTATTTCTCTTTCAATTTCATGAGCTTTCTTTTCCTTATGATCAAGTACAGCCAAGAAATACAGATGAGTAACAAGAAGATGCCAAAGCTTATACCTGCATAGAATATATATATCAATCATTAGTTAATGACAGAATAACCACTGTTATATATGTTGTAATTTTCTCAAGGAACAACATCTCATAAGTTGACTAATAAAATCACCTTTTTTATGAAAAGAAGAAAAGAAAAACTAATCATAGAGCTGACAGAATCTATGTAATATTTCTTTTTTTCTCATTTTTGGTTTAACCCTTACAACATCCCGGACATATACATGATTGAGGGACTTCCTGGAAGTAGCTATGAAGCTAATTAAAATGGCGAGGTTCCGAGAATATCGGTTGGCCGGTGCCCTTTCGGATGTTTCTTGAGTTGTTCAGAGCAAGGTTTTCTTGGGTTTTTGTGTTTAGCTTCTGGGGTGACAACACAATTTTGTCACCATACCCATCACCGTCAGGGCCATACATCATCAGTTGCGGATGGTCAGTGGCTGTATTGCACAACAACTTGAATTCATCTCTATAACAGCTTGGATCATCTCCAACGAGGCCAAACGGGTATGGAATGCTGACATTTCAGCATTTACTTTGACAACCTAACTTTGTCTCTAGAGATGTTGGAAAGACTTGCAATTGTCATCATCAAAATTTGTTATAAGACAAGGTAAAGGAACACGGTTAAAGCCATGGTTTTTAAAATCGAATCGATCAGGGGAATGGTTACCGGTACGAACGGTTTGAGGCCGGTTAATTCTGACAAAAATAATTTTAAAAATTAAAAAAATTGGAAAATGGTCAAAACCGTTCAAACGGTTAACTGGCTGATTCAACGGTTTGTTGATCAAAATCAATGGTTTTAGAGAAAAAATCAGTTTTGGGAGAAAACGGAATCGGTCAGATCAAGTGACCAGTTCCCGGTTTTTCCGTTCCAACCGTCCAGTCCAATTGGTTTAAAGCATATTTCTGTTTTCTTTCCAGTTTAAAAAGGATTTTTTATGTAATTTTGAAAAGGATTTAATACTGATCTTATGTGAGTTCAAATCAACCCCCCACAACGTCTCACAGCACATCCTGCCGTGTATTGGGAATATCTCCCGATGATAATAACAGGAATAATGATATCATCATCGGGAGATGTTTCTAATACACGGTGGAGATATGGTGTAGGACGTTGTGGGGGGCAGTCTTGTCTTATGGGGAGCTGATTGTCTCGTCTTATGTTGAACCTTTTTATATGTGCAGCCTTTTATCTCTTGAAGTTATTTCCGCAAGGCCTCTCAACTATCTTATCGATTTCACGGTTTGGTTTTAGGTTTGCATTTGGGGATACTCAGTTGTTTATGGCTATGGTTTCTATCTAATTGTAAAATATAGTTGAGTTAGGGTGATTGATAACTGTATGGGTTCTATGTTTTCTTTCCAGTAATTTTCTTTTCAAGACCGAGTATGATTTAGTAGGTCACTTGGCAATCAGTATCCCTCCTTCATATGGGGTCAAAGCCACATTTACATAAGATCGTAGGGTGATCATGGGCCTAGGTCTAAGCCTAGACCTGGCCTTATTCCAAACTCATGCTTAGCTTGCATGGCTTAGCTAGGCTTTGAGCCCATGACACAAAAGATAAGGCATGGGCCTAATCTAATTCCTATACTTGGTTTAGCCTCTCCATACTTTTATAGATTAAGGCAAAGCCTTCATTCCCTTTTTGAAGCAATGTGAGACTTGGAACAGTCAATCACTATTAAATGTTGTTCTAAATCCTACATTCCTTGCAAAGGAGGCCTTACCTCTGAGGACAACTCTCTCTCACATTTGAGTTGACTCGTGTGTTGACATGTGGCATATGTATATGATAAAATTTGTATATTTTAAGTAAAATATTTGACATCTAATATGAAATTCAATATATATGCATATATAACATATAAAATATAGTAAAAATTTATGGAATATTTATACTATTAAGTATTTAATTTATTGTATATCTATACTATCTTCCTTTCTCCTTCCCCTTTCCCGCCTTCTCCTTAACTCTCTCTCTCTCTCTTTTCATTATCCCTCCCTATCCTTTACATTAAGTCACATCACTAAGGAGCCTTACTTTTATTAGTCCCCACTTTCCAATTACCTAAAATATCTCTCTCCTAAAGCCTCTTCCCAATTACTTTTATTAGTCCTCACTTCCCAATTACCTAAAATATCTCTTTCCAAAAGCCTCTTCCCAATTACTTTTATTAGTCTTCACTTTCCAGAGCTAGTTGAGGAACGGCTAGTCTACAAAGAGTCGAAAGCTCCTGAGATTGGTAACTAAGCATCCCTGAGATGAGACTTCGGAAGACACTTCGGCCAAGCAAGCCGAAGACAAAAGATCTTAACCACTCCCGACCTCAACCATGGTAAGACCAAGGCCTGCACCTTAAAAAGAAAGAGAAAAAGGGTAGCAAACAAGCTCGGGACCAAAAAGCATACTTCCATTAATTAGCTGAGATTTGTACATAATTCTAGGCTTGGCATATTGAGTTGTTTATACAGGAAAAGAAGAAAAAGAATGGTCAACATTGCAGCAACAAAAGTGGAATATAACAAGACATGAACTCAGACTAGTATCAGCAACAACAACCAACAGGCACTTCAATCCTTCGGCCTCTTCATTCTCCTCAGGCATGTCCATGGCTGCAGTGTTATCCTTTGTAGGAGGAGTGGTAGCATCGTAAGGGCCCCAGCCCTATGCAACCTCAGCGATGTCGGGGAAATGGCGTAACACCTTGTTCCGAAAGAGATTGAATCCCATCTCAAAAAAATGCACAACAAAGTTGTCCATCACATACTAGTACTCCTTCGAGCCCTTGAACTGAGCAACCACCTCCTCACTTGCACCTAAATAAGCATCTAACCAGTACAAGTCGTAAGATCGGAAAAGAAGAGTTTGATAGATAAAGAATTGAAGCGACGAAACAAACTGGCCTCCTCGCTCATCAGCCTGGCATGGATCAATATCGAGAAGGACATGTAGCACATCACGTCAATCTCCTCAATCATGCCTATCGCTGCCCTCTACTCCTCGGTAAGCCGGGCCAACGCAAGCTGCAATGCCTTAGTGCTTTATAGAGGATGAAGTCCTGACCAACACCTTGATGAGGTCTTGACCAACACCTTGATGCGCTGCCTCACCGAGAAGTAGTAGTACCCTTACTGGTGGTGCTTCAATTGAAGGAAGTAGGAAACCATCCCCAAGGTAAGCTCGACATCATGGACAAAATAGTAGGAGATGAGGCCAATCAGGAATCTAAAGGAGTTCGACATCAAATGCGCTAGTAGTACTCGGTACCACTATAACACCCCGACTACTCCCTCGTGTAACGGGAACCTTAGCCCGGACTCTAAACTCTTCTCGTACACATAGAGCTCGTCCGGCCAAGCATGTGTGGGCCCCTCACCAGCCTTCGGACACTTGAGCTCATCCTCCTCAAGAATGTAGTACAGCGCTCGAATCCAAGCCATATCCCAAAGGTTCAAACATAATGGGGTGGTCCCAAATCGGTGACCCCTCCGCATAGGAAGCTCGACCTCAATAGATGACGGCCCCACCTTAGCTTCCTCGGCTCGGTAACCCTCTCAGAATCTAACCCCCCGAAGTCTTCGGCCTCAGTCCCCTGGCCCTCAACCTCGGCAACATCAAGCTCAGTAACCTCGGTGTAAGACCCTGGCTCGGACTCAGAAGAGGAAGCACTATACTCGGAAGACAAATTAGAGGAAGAGGAAAAGGAACAGAAGGACGAGGAAGACATCTTACCTAGCAATAAGAACGGAAGGCCGCGGAACTGAAGCAAACACCGAGCACCGAAGACTACTCCTCGTCGAGCTCTTCAAGTGACTTCTTTTGCAAATGACAAAGGGGAAATGCTCTTCCCCCCTATTTAAGGGTTCTTAATAGTCCAGATCAAGACAAGATCAATGACAAAGATCAAGTGCTGCTTTGATAAGATCGGGAAATGAATAAGAATTTCTGCCCTTCGCACACATTCATCGTAAGGGCACCTTACATCACCCTAGCTAGCTAACAAAAACTAACACGCCTAGCAACTTGAACCCTATTGCTTTTGCGCTGTGCTTGACGAATGCATGGCTTCCTGCTCGACTTTGTTAAAAACATCTTTTGCCCTATGTTGACCACCAAAAAAAAACTAAACCCCCAGTTTTTGACACTTGATCAACCGCCTCTAATTCTGGTAGCTCAGCACCACTAATGGCCTATTTAAATATAACAACCTATCTAATCCGTCAATTCATTAATGGCCTATTTAAATAAAGTTAAATGGATTCACCTAAATCCGTCTACCGGCCCAAACCGTTAACCATATGAGAACTTTAGTTTTAAGAAAATAGCTTAAAAGCTAAAACCAACTCATTTTTAACAACTTGGCGGTTAGACATGGACGCCAATATGTTTTTGTTTTCTAACATTATCCCCTCACATCCAACATTAATTAAGGAGAAACAAATGAAAGAGAAAACCAATAATAGAAGGAAAGGGGAACATCTTATTATGTGTCATGCAAAGTATGGCTGCTTCATATGGTTGAATCCATGTTCTCATACTTGACAACTTATAATTTCACCATATTGTACCAAACAATGGATCATTTTGTCATTAGAGAGTGGACTAGATACAAAAGAAAGCTTTACCGCATTTTCTTGCAAAAAGTGTTTGCTTCTAGATACTCAAACATGAAAGAATTCTCTTGTAATCAGCTTCCTAAGATTTTATAGTTGGTACAACATGAAATGAAATCTTATTTTTCATAGAAGAAAGTAAAGCATTATTTTCAATGTACTTTTGTACATTCACTGGATCTCATACATAAGATGAAGGAAATCTACTAATAAAATATATAAATAGTTCAACGGAGATGATCAAATCATTATTTCAATATTGCTACAATGATAAGAAAAGAACATTAGACCTAAGGGATGTCCTAGATTATTGCTCAACGAGGGAAATTCATGGACAATATCATATTTCTTTGCAAAGAAGACTGCTCAGATGTATCACCAACATGATAGAATTCTGAAGGTTCAGATAATAAGCTCACACTCTCTTCCTCTATCGGTTGAACCCATGGTTGTTTTCCCAACCTTTTCAAGTTTTGTAGCTCCATTGCAACTTCTTCCATAGTGGGCCTTTCTTCATCTTTTTGACTGAGGCATCTTTTTGCAACCTTAGCAACTACACAAAGTTCCTCAACATTTTTCTCATCCACAAGTCGATCTTCAATTAGTTCAAAAAGACGATTTTCATTCATTGATGAAATGAAATATGTAGCCAAGTTTCTTTGTTCTTGTGGTCTTTCAAAAGAAAGAGGTTTTTTACCTGTTAAGAGCTCTACAAGAACCACTCCAAAGCTATAAACATCACTTTTCTCTGTCAATTGACTTGTGTGGAAATATTCTGGGTCCAAATATCCCAATGTCCCTTGAACCAATGTGGTTATTTGAGATTGATCCGTAGGAAATAACTTGGAAACTCCAAAATTAGAAATTTTTGCAATATATTTTTCATCTAATAATATATTTGTCGATTTGATGTCCCTATGAATAATTGGTATAGAGACTTTGGAGTGAAGATAGGCAAGTACGCTAGCAGTTTCTGTTGCAATCCTCAATCGATCTTCCCACGAAAGCAAAATGCCATGGTTTTGATGAATATGATGAAAAAGGGTTCCATTGGAGATATACTCATAAACCAACTGTGGTACTTCAGTCTCTAAACAACATCCCAAGAGCTTTACCACGTTGCGATGATTAATTTGAGTTAAAATGACAACCTCATTTATGAATTGCTCCATTTGACTAGAATCCATTATTCTAGACATTTTAATGGCAACAATTTGATGATCAGGCAAAATGCCTTTGTAAACCGTACCTTGTCCACCTTGGCCTATGATGCATTCTTCATTATAATTATTGGTTGCCAACTTTAACTCTTCGGTTGACGATTTTCTCAAAGTATTTCTCTTTTAATCTCATGAGTTTTCTTTTCTTTATGATGAAGTATAACCAAGAGATACAAATGAGTAATACGAAGATGCAAAGGCTTATACCTGCATACAATATATGCCAATTATTAGTTAGTGAACATGAATATCTAGAGAGAAATTGGTCATACAATATAGCCTTTGTTATATTGTAATTTTCTCAAGGAAGAAGGTTTCATAAATTGACTAATAACATGGCCGTTTCTCATAAAAAGAAAAAGGAAACTTGGCATAAAACTTCTAGAATCCATGCAGATTTTCTTTTTTCACTTTTGGTTTAACCCCTACAACCTCTCCTATATATACGTACATACATACATATTGTGTATATAATGGGATTGGCTGAATATCTATTTGTTGATCAGCCTCCTTTTATAGTTGCTATAGTTCGTTGTATCTCTCTCTTAGTTTTCCTTTTATAAAAATCTTCTTTTATTACCAAATATGTATAATAGATCCCATAGAATGAACATGAGAAATCCATTCTTCCTGTTAATTGATGTACTCCTTTGGTAGGCGGCCATCAGCAGTTTTTTCTAGCCAATTAGACATGCAAAATACGAGAACCGTCTTATTTTGCTAGCCAAAATCTTGTTTGAATGTGAAATAGATCATCAAGTAACAATATTTCTAATTCACTTCCAGACTTCTAATCTAGAAATTTGTAATCAGCTTTTACAAAAGAAGAGCTCATAGCCAAATCCAATATATTATGATTAAATGTTACACATTATGTTCTATAAAAATTATACTTTTATATCATATGGCATCTCACCAAATGTTGGGTAATTATTGGTGAGAAGTTATGTTGTAAAAATAATAATCAGAAGGTAGGGAAGTTATCAATGAACACTTTTCAAACCAAAATGTGTCAGTGTCGCAGAATTGTTGTGTCGAGACTGAGAATTGCAGAGGAAAAGAGGGTTGAGTCGTACCATTAGGCCATTCTCCTTAAACCACATTTGCCCCCTACGATGCAACTGAGTAAATACAAATCGGTCGTAAAGAAAGAACAACCCACAACTACTAGTAGATGTGCACTCGTTTATCAAACCCCCACGAACCACTCAAAGATGATGCTTAGATATAGAGACGATTGATAGAAAAGGAAAATTGTGTTATTGTATGCACTTATATGTGTCCAACACTTTATTTATAGAGTGCTTTCAGTCACTTGAACAGACACCTCTGTTTGATCATAAACAGAGAAATGTATCTCTCAAAAACAATGCATCTATTTGAAGAGACACAAAGAGGAAGAGATACGAAGAAAAACATTTAAAAAATAAATAAATTTAAATGGACAAACTGGTTACAAACCAAACCATGAAAGAGAAAAATGATAGGGTGTGGCATACCCACACCCCACCCTGGCCCAATTTGGTGGCGTGTACATATGAGAAAAGCACCCCTAATCTCCCCTCACATGCATGTAGTGATATATAGTGTTTTCCTCTTATGGGTTCCTACATATAGAGGACACAAGCCTACTAATATACTCAACTTTATCTCTTTACCAAATAATGTGGGACAATAACTCTTTTCTTACATGCAAGAGAAGAGAAGAGAAGAGAAAAAAGAGAACAAGAAAACAACGAGTGAGATTCATAAAATTTTGAATCACAGTTGCATTCAATGTGGTGTTGTGTGTTAAAAGTGCAAAATATAACTATCATGCATACAGAAAATTTTTATTTACATTATGTATGGTTACGGTTACATTCATAATTTTTTCTTTTTTTAAATTGGCCCTCAACAAATGTAACTAAATACAGATGATCCATTTGAAACGTTTGCACAAAAATTGCATAAGGACAAGAGCATTACCTACGATGACCTTAATTACAGGGAAAGCTTTACTCCTTGGCTTGCAACCTTGCCCATCTTTCTTACCATTGCCATAAGTACCCTTTGGACAAGAGCAATTGTATGATCCAATTGTATTAGTACAAGTTCCTATGCAAAGATAATTATTTGGATCATTGCACTCATTTACATCTGGAAAGAGAAAGACAATAATCAAAGCATTAGCAAAAATATTATAAGTGTTACAACTTTCACAAAAATCCAAAAGCATCAGTAAATTAGAAAAAATGTGTTCGCATATTTCGAAGACCTTCTCAAATCACAGATTCATATTGATTCTTGGATTTATTAGTAACGTTTTGATCGTCGTTATAAAATGAACGTAGTACTAATTAACCAAGGGTAATGGCTTGTAGACTTTGGAGGGAGTGGAGTAAAACTGAAATGATTCAAGTGACAGTATTAATGGCTTGTAGACTTTTGATCCTAGGGTTGTCTCTCATCGCTTATACATGTAAATACTGAAGGAAAGGAAGAGAATATAATGAATTAGTACCTTGGCAGCCGTCGGGGAGATAAGGATTCCCTTGAAATCCTTTCTTACACTGGCAAAGATAACCGGGGCCATTTTTGGAGTGTATGCAATCGGTATTGTGCCCGCAGGCATAGTCAGTGTCTGTCCCTCCTTGTCCTTGTGCTTCCTCGCAAGAAATGTTGTTTCGAATTGCCCAGTCCAGTACTATTGGAGTTCTGAAGCCAACGTTTACAAGGTATTCCACCTCATTTCTTAAGCTCCATGGATAAGAACCATTTGAATTAAACCAGTCTTTGTCGGCCAGAAAGGCCATGCTGCATTTGCTCATATTCCAAGCAGAGTTTGTGGTAGATAGATTGCCAATACTGTGAAGTGATGCCTCAAATGAAACAAGATCTTCTGGTATTGCCGTCTGGCGGTATCCGGTGTCGTTACAGCGTATATTGGTCTTGTCCGTGTTACAATGACATAATGAAACACATTGGGACTCTTGGTCATTGGAATCAGACATAATGGCAAGTATGTTACAACCAATAACCATAAATTTGTTCCGGGATTTAGAGAATCTATATTCCCTAGGAATTATGGTCCCCTCCCTGCTATGATCATATATCAAGGAGTATATGACATTGTGGTATGGGTTCTCCCCCATATCACAATCGACAAAAGCCCAGTAGAAGAAAGTTAATTCGCCATGTAGTGATATGTTCAACACAATTTTATCACTATACTCATAATAGTCAGGGTCATACATCATCAGTTGCGGATGGTCAGTGGCTGTATTGCACAACAACTTGAATTCATTTCTATAACAGCTTGGATCATCTCCAACGAGGCCAAACGGGTATGGAATGCTAACATTTCCGCATTTTCTTTGACAATCTAGCTGCTTTATCTCTGGAGATTTTGGTAAAGCAATCGTCATCATCATCAGCTGTTATAAAATTAGGTAAAGGAAAACAGGCAATGCATTTTTTCCGTTTTTTTTTTCAAGAGGTATTAATATTTTTTTCCCAGCAATCCAAGTCTACAGTTCTAGACTTTATACATTAACTCCTTGCAGTTTCTACAGACATACCACCATATATGGTTTGGCATCGTTCCCTTTCATGAATCCCATGTCCTTCCACGTAAACTCTAATCCCATCACTGGTGACCTTTACTGCCACAAAACCCTCCTTCGAAATGCCTAAATCTGCCATGAAGAGGTATTCAGTCTAACGAGAAGGTCCTATTCCAGGACCAAGCATATTGGGAGAGGATGATAAGGATGGAGGTGAAAACTTATAACTATTGACTCTATATATATATATAGAGAGAGAGAGAGAGAGTGAGTGAGAGAATTAAAATTTGTAGGAGTAAATATATGAATTATCTAAAGAGATCTACTACCGGCGGTTCAAACTGGATATATTGTCCCTCTATTTCTTGCCCCATGGGGTGGTTTAATCAGAAGTCTCTAATTGCCCCAATTGTACTAAATTTCCTATTACAGTTTTGAAGAAAACGCCTATTATCATAAATGAACACATACCTTGGCATCCAATGGGGAGATAAGGATTCCCATTGTAACCTTTCATACAATGGCAAACGTATCCACGGTGGTTGTTAGAGTTGGAGCAGTAGGTGTTGTTTCCGCATGCATAATTCATCGTTTCATTCTCACATTCTTTGTTTGCAACTAACCTGTTTACCACTGCACATTAAAAAGTAAAGCTTTTCATAAGACATATTGAAAAATCGGACTGCTACGATGACTTCAGCCGTGTTACAATACAATGTTGGGTATAAGACTAGGAACGTCAGTGTATTGAATAAAGTGATAAACCCGCCCAGACCGGACTATGGTATCATATTCGGTTCAATCTTAATTAGGATTCGGGTTGATTCTGATTGCTGACCTACACCGTGCCCAATATAACACTGAAGAAATGTATGATGTCCTTAGGTAAGAATACCGGTATTGTTATTTGGATGGGTCAGGTCGGGCTTGGGGAACCTATTCCAATTAGTCAAGTTGGGGATCGGGTTTAGGTTGAACAAAACAATACGAAACCCGTCCCTTTGGCATCCCTACGTAAGACATAGACTAATTAGGAATGCGCTATCAAGGAGTCCTTTACGGACCAATGGTTTCATCTGGTGACTTCCATGTGTGAATAACAGCAAAGCGTTTATGTTTAATATTTGTATTTAAATTTTGAAGTAAAAGAGAGAAGAATAATTGTTTGGATTTCGTAGTAATAGCATACCTTGGCATCCATGGGGAAGATAAGGATTCCCTTGAAAACCATGCAGGCAATTGCAAAGATATCCAGCGCCATTTGAGGAGTTGGTGCAATAGGTGTTACTCCCACAGGCATACCCAGCCACGTCTCTTTGTGCTTCCTCGCAACTCTGGTTTTGAATTGCCCAGTCCAGTACTATGGAAGTCCTTATCCCAACGTTAAGAAGGTATTCAACATTGTTTCTTATGTCCCAGAGATGTGATACTTGTGAGTCAAATGAATCCTGGGCGTCGGACATAAGGACAGCCAACCCACATCTACTAATGTTCCATGTGTATTTGAAGTCGTTACGGCTCCATATGTATGCATCAAAATCAGTAAGATCGTTTGGTATGGTTGTCTGGCAGCAACCAAAACCACCGCAAGATGAACCAGCTGTCACTTTTGTATCGTTCAAGCATGACGATGGCAGTGTTGCAGAACAACTTGAAGTCATCATGTTTGTAACAGGTTGGATCATCTCCAACTAGACCAAAGGGATATGGGATGCTAATATTTCCGCATTTTCTTTGGCAGCCAACTCTTGTATCTGGCGATGTAAAAATTATTATTGTTATCATATAGAAGTGTAAATTGGGCCGTGCCACCCGTGGCCCGGTACGATTTTGGACTAATTTGTACTGGTATGGCATGACAGTACATACGCCATGTTAGACCCAATACGATGGTCCGTGCCGTGCTGGGCCTGGGGTTCAAAGTTTACAGGTCAGTACAGCACAACACGACCAAGCAAGTAGTGCTGCCCGCGGCTTGTATGTTTGCACTGCCCAGCACGGTCCATATATGCTATTTATATATATATTTGTATATATATACATAATAATTATATATTTTATATATTTATATATAAATATATAATATATTATATAAATTATAATTATATAAAAATATATAGAATATAATATATTAATAAAATAAACAATTTTTTCAATTTTATTATATTAATTTATTTAATTATTGTATAATAAGCAATTCTATACAATAAAATTCATATAAAATTAAAATTTTAAGTTATTTTTTCAATTTTCTTAAATAAATAGGCAAAAATAACTTTGGCCCAGTCCTTGGCCCGACTTAGTCCAAGGCTTGGCACACGGCACAGCATGGGGCTTGTGTTGCAGGCCATGCCGGGCCGACCCCCAAATTTTCATAGGAGAGGGCGGCATGACCCACACTTTGCGTGAGCTGCTTGCGGATCGTGCCTACACCTCTATCATCTCAAGTAAGGATGTAGTCCTCACATAACCATCCTTAAGAAGAGGTGAGGAATCAATAAATACATTTTAAGTTGAACACAACATATTAAATATAAGAAATCACATTTGCTTCACAAACAAAAATGTCAAAGTCTTTAATTTATTGAAAGGGAGAATTCCTGACAAGTACCCTGCACTTTGGGTATAGTGCCACTTTGGTCTCTGAATTTTAAAATGCAATAACTCAATACCTGGACTTTCAAAATTTATCAATCAAGTTCCAGTTGGCCCATTAATTATTTGTTAAGTGGCATTTCAAAAGACACAAATTCCCTTCGAGTGTTGTCTAATTTTCTTTATCATCCCTTCAAACCTTGATAAAAAAAATGAACAGTCTCAAATCTTTGCCTCTTTTATTCAAGAAAGTTGGAGTCACGAGAATGCCCACTAAGATGTGACTCCAACTTTCTCTAATAGAAAAGGCAAGGATATGAGACCGTTCATTTTTAGTCAATGTTTGGATGATTGATAAAGAGAATTTGATAACACTTTAAGGGTATTTGTGTTTTTTCAATTGCCACTTAACCAATGTTTAATGGTAGAGATTGGATTGACATGTTTTAAAAGTTTGAATATCTAATTATCGCATTTTAAAATTTAGGACCAAAGTGGCACTGGACCCAAAATACAAGATACTAATCAAGAATTTTCCCTAAATTAAAGGGATAACTTGAGTTAAACGCCCCCTTAGGCCATTGTACAGTTTGGTTCAGCGTCGAGTGGAAAAGATTCCCAATTTAGGGGATGGTGTTCATAGGGAGGGCTGGGATATATATTTCGGCAATAGGTGGTGACGTCTAGAATAATATAAGATGATTACCTTTATATAACCCTAATTCAATAGTGAAATTTGAAGCAAAATTGGAAGAAGGGTGAAGTCATACCTTAGCTTGGCATCCATGGGGGAGGAGGTAAGCATTCCCATGATAGCCTTGCATGCATTGGCAAATATATCCAAGGCTGTTGTTGGGGATAGAGCAGTTGGTGTTATCCCCGCATGCATAATTCCTACTTCCTTTCTCACATGTCTTTTTTGCGTTTGATCCGCCCACTTCTATGCATGCAAATTAATATTTCTTAAATTAAAATCTGTTTATTTTTCATATTAAGAGGAAATTAAAGAAGTCAGACGGCTAATATGACCAATAGATGATCAGAGCATGGGAGATTCAAATAAATCCCCCTCTCCAACCGATCATTGATTCAAATGGGCGAATATCATATGAGTGCTCCATGTGACATTATATAGTAGTAATTAAGGTCAGTTAAACTTTACCAAAAGAAAAGCTAACTTAATGAGATCCGGTTATGATATCATTTCTTTTAAATGCATGATAAAATAACCATTACAATTAGTGTTAAAAGCCACTGCTGCAAGATATTATTAATCTTAATTGATGAATGCTGCTCAGGATAAGTAAGAGACACAGGAAGAAGAAGACCCGTCAACAACCAAGTCTCGAGATAGGAATGGCAATGGGGCGTGGTGGGGACAGGGAGTCACTCTCCATCCCCTCCCCGTCCTCTTGGAGGACAAGGTTATCCCCATCTCCATGGGGTTCTCATGATTTTTTATATTGTCAAGTATTTTGTTTTTGTTTTTTTATTTTATTTAAAAAATTAAAAATAAAATAGTTAAAATTTACAATCACATTAAAAAAGATTCAACCATATTTTTAAAAATATAAAATACCCACATGTATACATCTATAAAATATTTTAGCAGAGATCCCTAGTGGCCGGGGATCGATTGGGGTCCCCGTGGGGCAGGGAATGCACTCCCCATCCCTATCAAAATGGATGAAAATTTTTCCATCCCCATTCTTGCAGGGAGAAAATCATCCCTATCCCCACTTCATTCAGAGAGAGTCCCCATGGGAATTGGGGAAATGAGAAAAATTGCCATCCCTAAGCTAAATGTAAGTCCTAGTTATCTCTCCTTCTCTCTTCAAGAGTAAAAGAAAATTTTATTAAGATGAAAGGAAAAAGGGGGAAAAGAATAATACAAATGGGTCAAAGCCCGAGGCTCACTCAAGAACCCAGAACGGAACACACTATTAATCAAAACAAACCGACAACAACAACAAACCAGGAAGGACAAGAAAACGTTGCTGCAGAAAGCCACATAACCAAAGGAAAATCAAAAAGACCAACAAAGACAGTGATAGACGCATGGCCCATGCAGGTGTGTGACGTGGCATAGGGAGAAGAGTAGCAGATTTCCTCCCTTTTCTCTTCATTTTCTTGTTAGTTTATTTCTGTTCTATTTCCTTGTAACTAGGAATAGGACAATAAAGCCAAGGTATTGGCCTTAGGAAGTAGTCAATTTGGTTAAGTAGTTATTACTTAAGAATAGGTCAAGTTGTTAGTGGTTAAGTAGTTATGTTCCTATGGCTTAGGGATAAACTAACTACTAGAGAAGCTAATCCCTTAATCAGTGGCTCTGTTAGTGGAAAGAAATTGAGAATTTTCTGTATTTAAACACCACCCATCCAACATGGGAGGGGAGTTGGAAGTTAATAAAATCTTGTGGTCTTATTCTCACCCTAAGCAGAATACTCTATCACTCTAGCTTTGACTGGGACCTATCATTGGTATCAGAGCTAGGCACCATGGCTACTAACAAGGAGAGAATTGAGAGCTTAGAGGCTGGACTTGGAGGCGGGAGTAGCTGATAAGTTTCATCAGCTAGAAGATGCCATCAACAAATTATTGGAAGCTCTACTCTCCAACCGTGCTACATCGACTGCCAACAACCTTGAATTTAAGGCAAACTCTCCTACCGGGCGTTCTCGCAGCATGAGAAAAGAATCTCGAGACAACTCCGAAGTGGGATGACAATTGTTCTCTTCCAAACTAGCCAAATTGGAGTTTCCTCGATTTGCGGGAGATGACCCCACCGAATGGTTCACAAGAGTAGATCAATTTTTTGAATACCAAGGCACTCTTGAATCTCACAAGGTGTCCTTGGCTTCTTTCCATTTGAAAGGCGAGGCTAATCAATGGTGGCAATGGTTGAGAAGATCCTATAAGGAAAAAGGCAAAGAGGTGACATGGGAAAATTTTCAAGAGGAACTTTGGGCAAGATTTGATCCTATCGAATGTGAAGACTTTGATGAAACATTGTCAAAGATTACACAGGTGGGCTCCTTACGTGATTATCAAAAAGAGCTCGAACGGCTGGGAAATCGGGTACAAGGGTGGAATCAAAAGGCATTAGTAGGCAACTTTATGGGAGGTCTTAAAATTGAAATAGCAGATGAGATTCAGATGTTTAAGCCAAAATCCTTGAACGCTACATGTCAATTCAATAGGACCACTATCGACTCTTCTCCAACGAAACTAAAGTCTGCTTCACCAATGAAACGACTCACTTGGACAGAGATGCAAAGGAGGCGTGCTCAAGGCCTTTGTTTTAATTGCGATGAAAAATTTGTACCAGGGCACAAATGCAAAGGGCCGCAGTTGCTGTTGCTTGAAGGAAATTATGACGAAAGTGAGACAGATGACGAAGAGGGAGCTCACACCAACCTTTGACGAGCTATGGAACAGATACATCAAATTGGACCTTGAGGACAAGGTTCCTCTGAAAGACGGGGGCAATGATAGACGCATGGCCCATGCAGGTGTGTGACGTGGCGTAGAGAGAAGAGCAGCATATTTCCTCCCTTTTCTCTTCATTTTCTTGTTAGTTTATTTCTGTTCTATTTCCTTATAACCTGTACATAGGAATAGGTCAATAAAGCCAAGGTGTTGGCCTTAGGAAGTAGTCAATTTGGTTAAGTAGTTATTACTTAAGAATAGGTCAAGTTGTTAGTGGTTAAGTAGTTATGTTCCTATGGCTTAGGGATAGACTAACTACTAGAGAAGCTAATCCCTTAATTAGTGGCTATGTTAGTGGAAGGAAGTTGAGAATTTTCTGTATTTAAACACCACCCATCCAACATGGGAGGGGAGTTAGAAGTTAATAAAATCTTGTGGTCTTATTCTCACCCTAAGCAGAATACTCTATCACTCTAACTTTGATTGGGACCTATCAGACAACCAACCTCGAAACTCTTTAACTGACCTAAGGCCCAAAAACTAAGTGGGACAGAGTGACAACTTACCTCTTCCTCCTCTTCCTTAACCACTAATTGCCTTCCATCCTCTTAGATCTTCTTTAACTGAATCATCCACATCAAATTCAACAAGCCTTCTTATCTTTCTACATCCCAAAAATCCCCTAAACTTGAAAGCCTCGTGGGTTTTCGCTAAGAACTCATTGTAAAACTCTTCCTCGTCACTTTCAATTCTACTTTCAGCTCATGCCTCTCTTTACTAAACCGCTGCCTTCCTCTTAGTTTACTATGTTCAAGTCCAAGTTGATAGTGGTCCCCCCTATCCACTTGTAGGGGACTGATAACGATGATACTGCTGAATCAGTTACACCATTCACTTCATCTATTCCGTAACATGAGGGATTTAGACTGTTCCATCCATTCAGTAACATGAGGGATGAGGGATCTAACATATTCTTATCTCCGCTCTGTATTCTTATCATAAATTCCTTGTGTATTTATCTCTAATGTATATAACTCCAATTGTATAGTGACACATGTACATATAGATACAAAAATATATATATGAATATATATATATATATATATATATATGTGAGTCTCAAATTGAGTAACACACAATTTTGGTATTCATTCAAAACAGTTCCTCTGTTTTTCAGATTTCACCGACCCAAGGTTCTCTACCTCTGGACTCCTAGACGGACTCATCCCTTGTCCTGATAAAGCCTGATCCCCCACAGTCGGAACACCTTCTTATGAACTACGGTCATCCCTAGGAAGGTTTTACCCTAGTGTAATCGACGTCCTAACCTTCTACTTGAATCTTGCACCAGTGCAACAACCTTGGACTTGCTAACACAGTCAGCCTCAATTCAAGAGCTCTCTAAATTATCACGTCTAAATCATCACCACAACATCCTTAGACTTACACCAATGCAACACCACATAGTTCAATTGTATTCTCTCATACTCGAAATAGGCCTTCCATTGTATTCTCCTCCTACCACGTTTTGTGACAACCTCATGCACAGTTTGGAAGGAGTCTTACAGCTAATCCAGTGCTCCATTCTCGATCCATTTTTATTTGGAGTTCAGTTTGTTGCTTCCGCTGATCTACTAGTGGAATTTAGCCTATAACAAGCTTCTTGTGTTTTTTCCAGACGTAATCTTCAGTGGTTAGTTTTCTCCCAACTAAACGGAAAAAGACAAAAATGTAGGTTCTCGGGCTTCCAAGCAGCCAACAGCCTACGCAGAAAAATGCACCAAACAGGGCCTTGATGATTAAGTAATTGTTAAAAGAAGTACTTGTATTATATTAACAACCACTTAAGGTTGTTTGGTATCCCACTTTTAAAATCACTTATTATGTTTTTAAGCACTTATTGGGGTGGGAATGTTTGGTAAGCTATTTTCCCCATAAGTGCTTATATTGATACAAATGACAATTTTAGCCCTCACTTCACTTATACATATAAACAATGCTTTTCACATGTCACACTATACATTTCAACTGAGAATCCACATGGACCCACACATGAATCACCATGTGAACTCAATTAATAACAACAATAATAATAATCATAATAATTGATGATGCAAGTTTTGGCAGTTCCTGACAGGCCGGTGACTCGGATGCTGATTGATAGTGTGCGATCCGAGCGTTCTCTGGTCATCTGGCGACTTCTTGGTGGCTGGTGACTCAGAGGCCGAAGTGGAGGATTTCCACCAGATAAAGACTTGGATGTCGAGCTAACTAGGCTAAGCTAGGGGGTAGATCGGGTGCCGACCTAAGTTGATTGTCGAGCTGTGTAGCTCTTCAAAGAAACCTACAAGGAATTAATGTCAGAGTGTCCGGGTTGCTTTACCCGTGGTGGGCACTCCGATGCTTAAGTTAGTACTCGGTTGTGCAAGCTGAAAGTATGTATACTAGTAGGCTCGTGAACAAGTAATCGTGCATACCCTCTTCCTTGAGGTCTAAAGTCCTTATATAGTTGAGTTGCCATCGATCCCACGTACCGCACCCAAGATTTCCGGGAGGTCATGCCTAACCGGTCAGAGATCCTCAGAGGTAATCGTCATACACGTTGACCATCCTCTGGAATATCCGATATGCGGGCCAACTTCCTAGAGACCTGGGGGTATCAGCATATGCATGCCAAATTTGTTGGCGAGCACATTTCGTAGGTCACTGCCTGGTCCTCAGTCAAGTCGACAAGCCCTCGAGGGAGGTCGTTCCTCGCATCGAGGTCACTTCGGCCAGTGGCGAGGAGTTATAGGTCAGCCCTGAACGAGGTGCTCCTAGCTGACCTAAGTTGTGGTCAAAGTCGCTAGGTCGGAGTGCAAATGAACCGCGATCTAGGACTCCAAATCATCACTTAGGTGGTGTCTATGTGTCATTCAGTAGTTCTAAGATGCCATGTGTCACGATGTCATTGGAGGGCCACATCCGCCCTTCATCAATTGCCCCCCACTCCCGAGCTGAGAGTACCTAGGCGAAGGAAGTAGATAGTTCCTTTGGCTTGGAATGACTGTTTTATGAACTCATAGTCGTAAGCATAGGTCTGATTTGCTTCTCAGGTTAGAAGAATCCAAGTGTTAGCAGCCTTACACAGGACCTCGTTGTCTTGATTATCGGGGCACGAGAGCGATCTCATCTGCTCGAGGAAAGGTGGAGCAGATACACGAGGACATCTACCTTATAAGGGATGTGACCATCAAGGGATCTAGCAATCCGACCTATTACCTCAAGAGTGGAGCTCATCGGATCGCCCTCAAGAAGGGGTTCTATGTGATTGCTTTATCAGGTTGCTCCACCTAAGTAGACTCTAACGTAGCATCATTCAAACTGGTTCTGAAAGAGTATCTAGCGAGTTTGACACAAAGCCTAAACCGAGGTGAAAAGATTGGCTAAGTTTGCATTTGACTCTATTGCCCTTGCCAAGGAAGCAGGCAACTGGGTCTTATGTGGTGCCGAGGTCTAATAAGCTCGCAACTAGATTGCCCAAGCCGCGGAGGTGATTGGGTCTTATATGGTGTCGAGATCTTTTATCAGCTCGACACCTTAGCTCTTAGGCACTAAGAGCGATTTGTGGTCCACTCTACTTATCCTTGATCTTGGCCATGCCAAAGAGTCAATTGCGTCACATGTGGTGCCGAGGTCTTTTATTATCTCGGCGCCCTAGCCCTTAGGATATGAGAGCAACTCGCCGTCAACTCTCCTTATCCTTTATCTTGCCCACATCGAAGAGGCAAATGGGTCTCATGCGGTGTTGAGGTCTTTTATCAGCTCGGCACCCTAGCCCTTAGGCTCTAGGAGTGACTCACAGTCCATTCTCCTTATCCTTGATCTTGCCTATGCCGAAGAGGTGACTGGGTCTCACGTGGTGCTGAGGTTTTTTATCAATTGGGCATCCTAGCCCTTAGGCTCTGGGAGCGACTCGTGGTCCACTCTCCAAAATATTATTTAGCCAACGTGCGCATTAACCTTTCCACCTAAAAAGGTGGTCGTTCTGTAGTAACTTCCCATATGGCTGCTTCTACATTGTCTCGTGGGATTATCTTCCTAGGTGAGTGCTTGCAAGACCACAACTATGCACTTCGGACCCCCTTGTGAGGGTTGTTGATACATAAACATGTTATTGGTGTGAGTCAGCAGTTCGAGGCTACAGTTACACTGCATCAACCTTGTAGTGACGTCAGTCATCCACCCCTACAAGAAGCCACTAGGAGCTCGACCTACGAGAGAAGCACTATTGACTTTAGGTCGCCAGCTCGCATGGGAGCCTTGGAAGGCTCGACCTACAAGGGCATCCATGTAATCCATTGGCCGCCTACTCCCATGGGATCTAGGAAGTGCTCGACTTCTAGAAGCAAACTTGCGAAATTAAGCAGAAGAGGCTTCATTCGGTTTAACCGTTGTTGAGTATAAACATAGAATGAGCTGAGGTCGGTGGGGCTTCTTTACAATCTATTGGCTGTCAAACACCGCGGGAACTGTGGAGGGCTCAACCTGTAGGGGTGGCCTCACTCCAAGGTGCTTGTTGCCAAACTACTGGTTGTCGAGGTCATTATGTTGTTTACATCGGGCTTCTCCCATTCTCAGATTTGGAAATTCTTCCTTCATTTCATAGAACCGCCACGCTTCAATCCTGGTGGGAACCGCTGATGAATCTACCGCAAGGAGAGGGGTGTTCACAAGCCATGGCGGTGTGTTTACATAAGATACTAGGAGTGATGACTTTGGCATGGTTGCTACTGATTGTAATAGGGTGGGTCTCAAGGTTCATCATGGACGCCTTTGCCCCCCAGTAATTGATTATTGGTTCATGATGTTGGTACTGGTCAAAAATGCCTTTGAGTTCATAAAAAATGGAAATTAGAGAGTGAAAACTTAAATTTTTAAAAGGTGAGATCTTAACTTTCTAGAAGATGAGCATTTAGTTTTCTAGAAGACGAGAATTTAGCTTTTTGTAGCATGTCTCACAGATGATGTCAGTTGATGATGCAAGTTTTGGTAGTTCCCAGCTGGCCGGTGACTTCGATGCTATTGACGTTGTGCAATCTGAGCGCTCTCTAGTCATCTGGCTACTTCTTGGTGGTGGGTGACTCAAAGGCCGAAGTGGAGGATTTATGTTGGATGAAGACTTGGAAGCCGAGCTGACTAGACTAAGCTAGGGGTAGATCGGGTGTTGAGCTAAGTTGATTATCAAGCTGCATAGCTCTTTGGAGAAACCTGCAAGGAATCAATGTCAAAGTGCCTGGGTTGCTTTACTCGGGGTGGACATTGCGATTCCTAAGTTAGTACTAGGTTGTGCAAGTTGAAAATATGTATACTAGTTGGCTAATGAACAAGTAATTGTGCGTACCCTGTTCTTGACGTCTGAAGCCCTTATATAGTTGAGTTGTCATCGATCTCACGCACTGCACCCAAGATTTTCAGGATGTCGTGCCTAACCGGTCCGAGATCTTTGGAGGTAATGGCCATGCATTCTCTAGAATATCCAGTACGTGGGCCAAATTCCTAGAAACCTGGGAGTGTCGGCATATGCATGCCGAATTTGTTGGTCAGCACATCTCACAGGTCATCGCCTAGTCCTTGCGTTGAGGTCACTTCGACCAATGACGAGGTGCTACAGGTAAGCCCTGAACGAGGTGCTCTTAACCGACCTAAGTGTGGTAAAAGTCACTAGGTCGGAGCGCAAATGAACCATGATCTGAGACTCAAAATCATCACTTAGGTGGTGTCTATGTGTCATTCAACTGTTCTAAGATGCCATTTGTCATGATGTCATTGGAGGGCCTAATTTGCCCTTCATCAATAATAATAAATAATAATCATAATAATAAAATAATAAATAATAATAATAACTATTTGGCACTTCAATGAAACCCCATCCCTAAAAATCATTCTTGCATTATGCAAGTCGCCGCATTTTGCATACATGTCAACTGGTTAGGTTTGATATTGTTACAATTTACAAGATTATGGATTTCTTTTTCGTGATCCAAAGAACCATTTTGTGCACAAGCTGATAATGCACTTGCTACTGTAACTTCATCAGGCTTAAATCCCTTGGACTGCATCTTATCGAGAGCCTCTAGAGCTTCTTCGCAATATCAATTCTGTGCATATCCAGCAATCAATGTATTCCAGTTCACCAAATTCTTGACTGTAATGCGATCAAAGATCTCTCTTGCCTCCTTGACGTTACTCTTCTTGTAGTAACCAGCAATTATTGACTACCAGGAATAGCAGTTCCGCTGTGGCATCTCCTCAAATAGCTGCCTTGCCGTCTTCAACTGCCCAATCCTCACATATCCATCGATCATCACAGTCCATGTCACTAGATTCCTCATCTCATGTGGAGAGCAATTGAATAAACGCCTAGCAGCAATAATAACCCCATTCCTTGCATATCCATAAATCATCTCTGCCCATGTAACTTCCGTCTTCTCTAGCATCCGTTCAAAACTAAATGATGCAGAACCCATGTCACCATTCCTTGAACACCCTCTTATCATTGCATTACATGTCACCAAATTCCTATCTGGCATTTCATCAAATACCCTGTGGGAACCAACTATGTCGCGGCATTTAGAATACATGCTAACCAATGAAGTCCCTATCCCCACATCTGAATCCACCCCAATTGTGATCGACTCAGCATGGAAAGCTTTCCCGGCAGAGACCCACAAGCCTTGAGTAGTAGAGGAATAACACCATAATGGTGGATTCCTTTTGCAGAGAATTTGGATGTAAAGAAGAAGAGCTTCTTCTGGGGCTCCTTGAGAGAGGTACCTTTTTATGACATGAGACCAAGATCCATTAGTTGGAGCCATCGCAAACTCTCCTTTCTGACTTCCAACCTCCTCTCCTCTGCCGAGAGGAGAGAGGTTTCTTGCTGCCGAGAGGAGAGAGGTTTCTTGCTGCCGCTACCCTGTTTTCCATCTCAAGGTGGGAGACGATGAACAGTGACTTCCCTTTCTCCCACAAGGCCACAACCTCCGCTCTCCACTGTTCCATTGTCCACCAGCGACGAAAAGAAATATATTATAGCTAATTATAATTTTATTAAAAATCTCATTCTTAACTATAATTTATAAATTATAATTCATAAGGTTTAATGTTTTATGGGATGAGAAAGACCCAACTCTCCTATCCAACCATAAAATATGCATTGGCAAAACTTCGATGTAAAAATATAAATAACAATTATTTATTATTTATTTTCAAAAATTATAAAAAATAAATAAACATTATATAATATATTCAAAAATTAGTTATTAAAGAAGAAATTTCGATTGCTTTGTGGATATGATAAATCATCAATAGATTTATAATACATTCAATCATTGTGATCACATGATAAAATTTAATTAATTAATTAATTTTTAATTATAAAAATATAAAACTAAAAAGTAATTATTAAAGAAAAAATTTCAGTTGGTCTGATAGATCATCCATACAGTTATAATATATTCAATTGTTGTGATCAAATGATAAAATATAATTTATTATTATTAATTTTTTTAATTTAAAAATATTCAATTACTCTATGGATATGATAGTTAAATCTATAAACTCGATACACCTCCAATACACACCAATATACCTCTAATAGGATACAATACACCTCAGGACATATCATATCAAAATTTTAAACAGGGGTTCTCATTCAACTTGGAAACATATAACAATGTCAAAAACAACTCTATCAGAACTAAAGAAAAAGTTAGAAAACAAAACTTTTGGAATAGGAAAAATCTTCGTGTCACATGTCTCACTGTCCTCTAAAATTTCAGGTTCAAAATAGGAAGGCGCACATCCTACATGGATTTGAGCCGTTTGGGATCTCTCACAAAAGCAGGGGAAGAAACTCTCGGTCTACAGATTGAAGTGGCATGAGGTATGGTACTTTGGTAGATTAGAAAGTTAGAAGGATGTGAAGAGAAGAAAACGTATGTATTTTTGAAAGTAGGGAACAAAGAGAGCAGGAATGAAACAATTTTACAAAGTTTCTAAAACTTTCACAAGTGTTTTTGGGAAATTTCCCAATATAATAGTTATTGAATTTCAAATTGGGACTTGACATCTAGCTTAATAGGTGGGTTATTATGTTAGGGAAAGGGAAGAAAGGAGAGAGAGTGAACGAGAGAGCTGGGAAGGGATTAAAAGGAGAGATCGTGAAGTAGAAATGAAAGAGGTGGAATGTGAGAAGGAAAGGGCTGTTGATATGGCCATTATCACTATATAATATAATAAGTATTGATATTTTTTAATATTTGTATTTAAATTTTGAAGTAAAAGAGAGGAGAATAATTGTTTGGATTTCGTAGTAATAGCATACCTTGGCATCCATGGGGAAGATAAGGATTCCCTTGAAAATCATGCAGGCAATTGCAAAGATATCCAGCGCCATTTGAGGAGTTGATGCAATAGGTGTTACTCCCACAGGCATACCCAGCCACGTCTGTTTGTGCTTCCTCGCAACTCTGGTTTCGAATTGCCCAGTCCAGTACTATGGAAGTCCTTATCCCAACGTTAAGAAGGTATTCAACATTGTTTCTTATCTCCCAGAGCCGTGAAACTTGTGAGTCAAATAATGAATCCCGGTCGTCGGACAGAAGAACAGCCAACCCACATCTACTAATATTCCTTGTGTATGCGAAGTCGTTAAGGCTCCTTGTGCTTGCTTCAAAGTCATTAAGATCGTTTAGTATGGTTGTCTGGCAGCAACCATAGCCGGTGCAAGATGAATTAGCTGTCACTTCTGTATCGTTCAAGCATGATGATCGACATTCCACATTGAACACAGAGCCCTCGTAATCATCCAATACGCCATACATGTCGCAACCGACTGCCATGAATCTGTTTCTGGTATTGGAGAGCCTGTATGTGTTTGGAAAAGAATAACTAATTTCATTATCCTCCATGTCTTCATCTGCACCCATGTAACATTGGACACTTCCGAGAATGGAAGTCGTTAGTTGATGAGCATCAAGTGATATATGGAGAATGGTATGGTCATCTCCCTTATAATCGCCATAAAACGTCAATTTTGGAGGAAGGATGGCAGTGTCGCAGAATAACTTGAAGTCATCATTTTTGAAACAGGTTGGATCATCTCCCACTAGGCCAAACGGGTATGGGATGCCAACATTCCCACATTTGCTTTGGCAGCCAGGCCTTGTATCCGACGATATCACTAATGCTGTCAAGACGAGGTGATGAAGAAAAAAGTAAATACACTTTCCAATCTAATTTCTTGCTTTCATAACTTTATGTGGAGCATATTCAACATAGAAGCAATAAGACATGATTGGTTTTGATAAATAAGACATGATTGGTTTTGATAAATACATTTTCCAATCTAATTTCTTGTCTAAATTGAGTTTTGATCAATCAAAATCCATGCATGAATTTTGATAAATAAGACATGATTGGTTACCACGTTTTTGATACAAATTGATTGATCAGAAGTTTTCTCGATATAATGTCTTTTTTTTTGTGACAAAAAAAATATTGAAAATAAAAAAAGAAGGATATACATTAGGGTTAAAGGGTGGGGGAGAGGATCTCACTCCGCCCGAAAAATCACCCTGAACTTCTTGAAAGGGAGCCTCCATCCGATAAGACCCAAAAGAATATCTTCTAATCCACCTCTCTTCAAAATAGACACTTCCTTCCGCCAACTCCACGGCATACCAAACTCTTCTAGCCGAATGCCTCTTACATAACACTTCCAAATCAGCCTTCTTTGCCACCCCAGCTTTTATAAATCAAGATCAGCCCCTCAACTTCACTTCTGTCTCCCACATTCCAACCTGATCCGAACCCAAAGATATCCCCTCAACCCAAATCCGAGTCTCCAATAGTCTCAGTAGAAACCGCAATTAAAGCGCCATTCGACACTGCTTCAAGGATGGTGAGATAGGCGCAACATGCAAAGATGAATCGGAGAAATACAGATAGGCTCAATACAGAATTCTGATTTCTACTGTAAATTTATAATATCAATGTCGTTCGATTAGTTGGCATCAATTTTAACCCTGGGCTAAACCATCATTCTGCCAAAATGAATTTGAAATTCCAACTTAAACGCTTCATCAGGTTCTTCAAGGGAAGTGTTACGCTCACAGCAGTTAAACCATCATTCTGCCAAAATGAATTTGAAATTCCAACTTCCCGTGATGCGGGGCCCACTTATTACTTTCGCAGCAACCGTTTCTTCTTATCACTACCTCTGTGTCTCAACCAGCATAACACAGCACAACGTTTCTCCAACGACAAGGTCTGTCCCAGGCCAGGCACTGGAGACGACTTACCAGTTACCACCAACCGATGGCCTATTTCTGTAGAGTAGAAAACGACCTCACTAACGCAGCTTCCTACCGCAATTCCCCTCCTTTCACCTGTGGCGCTTTTGCAACCGACAAGGTCTTTCCAGTTTCCAATATCATAGTCGAACAAGTAATGTAAAAACAGAGAGCAAAGTATTGCATAAGCATACAAACCCCACTACCGAAGCATAGAAATAGAGACCAGTGATCAATTGATTAATTAATTAATTTAGTTTTCTATCATATTTTGACCATTTACAAAAACCGAAGGTAGCAGTTCAGTTTCAAGTTTGTGACCGTTATTTGTTTGGTTAACGAAACTGTAAGCACCCCTAATTATGAACTGACTCAACAAATAACAATGGACGTTTACTCTCATTCCTAACAACAAAACCAAGACAGCTCAGGAAAAATTGAAACTATCAAACTTCTGAATTTCTTCGTCTTCCCCCTCTACCACTACCACGGACACCATGCTTCCCCATGCACCTATGGACTAACAGAATCCTCCACTTATTGGGGGATAACTTCACATAAGCATGGCTGTTGCATGGATGTCCTGCTACGTTGGAGGGCTCAAATATTACCCACACTCTACACCAACCGGTCGATTTGGGTTATGTGGATGTTTTAGGGTTATGCGGATGATTTAGTCGCAACTTCACCAAAGGAAATTCCTGAACTAGTGTAGATCATAGTATTCCCAATCCAGCCTATAATGAATGTTTTGAGAAAGATCAATTAATTCTCTCTTGGATTATTGTTTCCCAATCCAGCCTTTATTTCTCTACCTTTTCCTTCGAATCAAACATAGCCTTATGGAAAGTGGTTTTGCACTAATTGTTGAATATCGATGCTCACTAGATGTGCGGAATGCACTCTCTAAATCTTGTGCAAACTATTCACGCCCACGCTCTAGATTGATCCAACTTAGGAAACAGTTGCATTTAGCCTTAAGAAAGGAAGTATATGTCTATATCTGAATATGTTTTAAATGCAAGATCCTTAGCTGATAGTTTGTCAGTTGAATGAGAGAAGGGCACCTTTAGCTTAGGAGACAGCTACATGGACATCTCTTTTAGAACCTTGGGTCACCTTGGGGTGTAAGCGAGTCGAGCCTACTTTCAAGCTGTTCAGGCTCGGCTTACTAAATACTCGAACTCAGCTTACAGTAATCAAGTTCAAGTTGAGCTTAAACTCGAGTCGAGTAATTGGTTGAGTTAAGTTCAAGCTTTACAATAATCAGCTCCATGGCTCGTGAGCTTAATTGAGTTCATAATAAAATAATATAATATTTTTTAATATATTTGTATTTATAATATAAATAAATATTAATCTTTTTATATTAACTTATTTATAATATAAATGAATACATTTATAATTGGCATTTAAAAATATATTTTTATTTATAATACTTATAATATTAATTTATTTATAATTTTAAATATATTTTAATTTTAGTATACTTAATATTAATTTATTTAAAATCGGCTCAAATAAAACTACTCGAACCGACTCTCAAGTTTCAACTCAAGTCAAGTTTCGAACTCTGTTTTTTAATCGAACTCGAGCTCGTGATACTCGGCTCGACTCAACTCGATTAATACGCCCGAATGGTACTTTTAAATTAGAATGGTCTCCTTTTCGAACTCCATGTTAGTCAACGGGACTGGGCTTGTGAAGAGGACCCACCTACAACTTTGTCAGGCACCAATCACCAATTGAGAAAAGAGTCCAACACCGAACTCGACACAGAAACCACCACCTATCACTCGTTAGCCGTCCCTCCCACTCGAAACCACTTGTCACTCATCAATGTATTGTTAACTGGTCCAGCAACATTTGGGATGTTGGTTTGTAGGGCTGTCAAAGGGACGGATTCAAAGCGGTCGGGTCGGTTCTGTTTAGGAAAGTTCTGGTTTTTGATATATATATATATATATATATATATATATATATATATTATTATATTATAATTTAATCCATCAGGTTAGACCTGATTATCCTGCAACCGATTAATTCAGTTTTATGTCGAAAATTACACACCCTACCGTTTTAGGTTGTTCAAATGTAAGGTTGTGGAATGAAGAATCTTTCAATCATCTTTTCTCTAAGCATTTCTAAAACTCAGCTAGGGCTAGTTATTCTTGAAATGTATAATGTATTAACACATATGTCTAGTCAATTCAATTATGAGAATTATTATCTTAAGAAAAGTCTTATATATAGCCTTCATCCTCATTCCTTAAGCAATGTGGGACATGGAAAACACTCAATTGTTGCACTAATTATTTAGAGTTGATCTAAATCCCACATTCTTCAAGAAAGAGAATGAAGGCCTTTCCTTCTCCTATAAAACGATATTAACAATTAAATGAGGTTCGGGCCATGTGTATTTTTTTTGTATGTATTATTCTTTTATATTACTTAATTTACAAATTTAAATAAATTAAATTTTATTATATCATTTCATGGGCTTAAACTCTTTACTCGTTAGGTCCAAAAAGCCCGTAAACCTGGCCTAGGCCTATATAGAACCGGTCTTGGGCTTGTGATTTAGGCCCAGGGTGCAGGCTGGGCCAGGCTTAGGCCTAGCTTCAAACCCTTATCATTAGTTCTCGGCCTGGCCCACCCGACCCATGATCAGCCCTAAACTCAAGCATGCTAGAGACAGAGCCATTGATTAGTGGAACCTTTGCATAAAAAAAGAGCTATCAACACAATCAAATCCTTCATTATTATTTAGGGAGATTTGGGTTGAGAGATGTAAAGACTTTATATAGGAAAGGCTACGTCGGTTAATCATGTTATCATTAGAATTACAAATTTGTTGAGAGAAATCAATAAAGTTTGTGAAGACATATAAGATGCCTGCCTTTATTTCCTACTTAAATAATTGTAAAATTTGAAGAAAACTGGAAAAATTAAAATTTGTGAAGACATACCTTGGCATCCATCAGGAAGATAAGGATTCCCATAAAAACCTTCGGTACATTGGCATATATATCCAGGGCTGTCTTTGGAGATGTAGCAGTTGGTGTTATTACCACATGCGTAATTGCTATTTGCTTTCTCACATGTCTTTGGATTAGACCCGTCCGATGCTATGCATGCATATAAATTAAATTAAGATCTAATTCTTAAACTAAATTCTGCGCTTTTAGAGGTTTGGGAGTGTTTAAAAATAAGTACTCATTTGAAATAAATACTTATTTGGGATTGGACCACATTATTAAGTATTTATTGGTATTTAAGAAATAAGTTCAAAATAAGTATTTATTTAAAATATGAGGGGTTACTACTCCCCATTGTGTATCCCTTCAAAAGGAATAAAAAAAAGTAAATAAGTGCTTATTCAAACACTTATTTTTATGGTAAGCACTCCCAACACATGGCCGAACTTTGACCAATTAATCAATACTACTCTGAGAAGTTTGATGAATACCAGCTGATTAATTTAACTGGTTAACACTTACGATATCCAGAGGATATCAAGAAACAGAAAATTCAAACGGTACCGAAACCGTTGAATGATGAGAAAATGGGCAATCCAGACAAATCCTACTTGCCCGATCAACGATATTGACGACATCAAGTGTTCTCCTATGACAATATTGAAACGCAATTAAGCTCAGTTTGGAAGGAGTAGAAATGCAAATATGAAGAAAATACAAGGTTTTGCAGTCAACATATTTGTATTTATACTCCTTCCAAACTGAGCGAGCCTTAAGTGAAAAGCAAGAGAATAATTAGAAATTGAGTTCATACCTTGGCATCCATCGGGGAGGTAAGGATTCCCATCGTAACCTTGCAAACAATGACAAAGATATCCAGGGCCATTTGTGGAATTGGAGCAGTATGTGTTTCTCCCGCAGGCAGAATTGTTCATTCCTCGTGCTTCCTCGCAAGACTTATTGTTGTTTCGAATTGCCCAATCCAGTACTATTGGACGTCGAATGCCAGAAGTTACAAGGTCATTCACGTGGTTTCGGGCATCCCATAGGTGTGATACTTTCGACTGTAAGTCGTCCTGATCGGTCAAAACAACAATCCCACATTTACTAATATTGAGTGTGTTTGTGAAGTTGTAAACGCTATGAATCTGTATTTGAAAATCAGCGATACCCTTGGGTATCGTGGTCTGGCAGCATCCAAATCCACTGCATGGTAAGCCCATTATCACTTTGGTATCGTTCAAGCATTTTGAGGTGCAACCCACGTAGAACTCTTTGCCATTGTAGTCATACAAAGTACCAGATGTGTCGCAACCGACGATGGTCAATCTGTTTCTGGTATCCGAGACCCTAAATGCATTTGAAAAGTTAACCCCAGAGTCGCCAATCCCCTGCCATTTGTTGTTGAGGATGGTGTCTAGGTAGCATTTGGCAGCTCCAGGAACAGAGGTCGTCAGTTGGCCTTGCAGAGATATGTTCAAAACGGGCAAATTGACGTGGAACGACAATTGAGTTTCACCGGTGGTGTCGCATATCAAATGAAAATCTTCGTTCAAGAAACACTTTGGGTCATCACCGATGCCAAACGGGTAGGGTATGCTGAGGTTTCCACATTTCTCCGGACAGCCGGGCCTTGTCAGAGACGTTAATGTCGACGACCCTGTTGTTGCTGCGTTCATCGTGACCAACCGTAGTAGGATGAGATGAAGAAGCAACAAGGGCCAAATCATGATCGGATGATAAATGCGTCCTCGGTAAAAGGAAGGAACAGAATGCTGTTGTACCTGGAAATGGAATCATCGTGACCCATGCCACTATAAATATAAGTACGACTGATCAAAGATTACTATGCTGAGCCGTTTAATCCCAAGTCAATCAAGTGAATGAACTATCGATATTTTTCCAAGTCCCTAACGTTAAGCTTAAGGCGTGGAATATTACACAGAAGCCAAAAATAAAGCTTTCAATCCAGGCACACGCAGACAAATATCAGTGACTTTTTCCACTGTCACGTCACATTAGTGGTCGAGAAGAGGACAGATTTGAAAAAACAATTCTAAGAAAGTGGGAGATTTGAGCGTTAATTAAATATTTTGTGAATGGAAAATATAGAGTTCAAGCCCCTTTTATGGGATAAGGAATTGCTGAAACTATTATTTAACATTTTATAAGAGTTTGCCATTGATTAATTCCTTCTCTTAAGGGTTTTTTTTCTAGGTGATGGTATTTATTCATAAGTCAAGTCAATGGTACTCCCTTTCAATCTTCTTCTATGTCTTAAAAGGAGCGAAAGTGACACCTAAGGAGAGGAGATGACGATGGACCATCAATCCAAGCAGTCAACAGAAATACCATTAACAAGGGATAGGATGATATACAAACAAACAAACAAAAAAGGGCGTGTAGAAGGGGGTGGGGGAACCATAAATCATGCACTCAAACCTGAGCCCAAGGTTATCTGTTCAATTCAAGTTTATACCTTACTAAAAATTAATGCATTTGGGTTGGGCTTGGATAGTGTATACATGTATGTATATATATAAATAATGTATCTATATGTGTATGTATGTATGTATATATATATATATTTGGTCCAGGCTTAATTTGGAATAAAATCAAATTGATTTAAACTGGGCTCGAGTTCCCCAAGCGCTATAACCAAGCCCAGCCTAAACGTTAAGAAAACCCAAAATTTTGGGCCCAAACCCAGCCTGAGGACTAAAATTCCATGCCTAGTCCAAGTAAAATTGCAGGCTCTGATTAAGCCCACTCCAGTTGCATCTCTAATGATATTGGAGAAATCTCAACCTCCTGAAATGGAGGTTATCTAAAATTATAAAATGAGATACATGCCAATTCAAGGGGGAGGGTTGGTGGCCACAGTTCACTTTACATCATATATAGTAAAAATGTTTTAGCACACCAGTATTTTCCTTTTACAAAACATATACTCAAAACACATAATCATTCAACAAGTATACTAAAAAGGTAGCCGCATAGAAGGCAAACCAATAAAACCCAAAACCTAGAAAGCCTAAGAACCAAATTCCGCTGACCTCTCTTGCCTCATCTACCTTGCCCTCTTGAACTAAGGGACCCCCTAGAAGAGGGTTTGGCCACTACCACGTTATAAAAATCTAAGATACCATTGGTTCTTTTGAATCTAGAGAGGTAGTCCAGGTTATCAACAAAGCAACAAGGGACAACACTTTCTGAATCCGACTCACACTCTAAAATGGAATTGTAAGTCAAATATGACAATAAGGAAGTTTGTACTGAACCCTACTTAGATCTCAATCAATCGTGAAAATGAGATTTCTGACCATCTACAAAGGAAACACCAACTTGCTCAAACGATTCAACTGAGAGAGTAGAAGAATGTTCCTGATGAGGTGGAGCTTCTTTGGCGCTTGAAATGGGAAAAGAAGGCCACCAAAGCCAAGGAATCCGCCAAACTTGAATCACCCTCGCCCTTCTTTCTAGGCTATTGCAGCGTTTAGGTGAAACGACTGGTTAGTAGTCACAAACCGTTGGCATAGGGATAGGATGAGCTACAAACAAAGGCGTGTAAAGGGGTCCAAACTCCAAACAAAGCTTGTGCAATACGTTCAAAGCATATTTTGAAACCACAAAGAAAAAGGAGTCGCTGGTTGTCATATCTGTTACATTTATTATCACATTCATAATACCAAGTTTTGGATTACATTTCATACGGTGGAGAGTTTGAGAAACATATATTTCTTTAATTAATGTGTGTAAATTTAACATTATTGCAGCGTCAATGTTTCGCTGCTCCCCCAATGAGGGAGAAATGTCTGTCCCTAAATACGAATTGGGTTTGTGGCCCAATTCTAAGAATTGGGTTTGAGGCCCAGGCCCAGGCGATTAGGTGACCGCCGGCTTTGGTCACTATTAATTTTTTTATTTTTTTTATATGTTATTTTCAACATCTTTTTATATCTGCACTTTATTGGTCCACCACTATAATACATACTTAATACACTCTTGCAAATTGATATATGGAAACTTAAACTACTTAAATAAAAGTTTAAATGTAAAACTCAATCTATTAATATAAAGATTAATCATTATAACATCGAAAACAAATTGTTCAAATACAGTTTATTGATCTATGACAATTTATTGTTCCTTCGATCTTTGACTGCTACTGCCTTCTTCCCCTGATCTATGGCTTCTACAACCTTCTTCCTCGGATTGTTCATCTTGCCAGAATAATTGGAACGCTTCAGGGCAACCAGGAATTGATAATCCTAAAACTCCCCTACCTGTACATAGATTACAAACACGCAAGTCATAACACAAGTTTGAATGGTATATGATAATATAACATGCATAGAACACAATAAATAAGTGCCCCATGAAAGGTGTATACATTCTCCTAAGAATAGGTAGTTGAATTGAAAAAAAAAAAAAAGAGAAAAAAGTGTAGGAAATCGAACCCAAGTTAATTTATATCTGGGTTGAGTTTGATGATAGTGCAATTATGATTGAATATATATGAAAATGGATTCAGGACTATAAGAAAAATAAGCTGATGTGAATAAATGCAATTGTAAACTCCAGCAAATTTAAATTAATATTTAAAATCTGTAGATAGATATTTCCTTTTATTTCTTTCTAGATCCTAAAATGTTGAACAATGGCATACAAGCAGGCCACATATGCACAGAAAGCCACTGCTTAAGCCTGTGCCTATCTTTTATAGAAAATTGACACTTCTACACCCATCATGGTGATGCTTTCAGAAAGCCACTGCTTAAGCCTGTGAAACTACAATATATCTCAACCAAGCAATGAAAGGCATCCGAGTAGAAAACTTAGACTTCTCATGTGCCAACTTATAGAAATGGTAAAATTATTCATCAATCACACACAACCACAGCATGCCATTTCCACCAATATCTTCTTTGGTAAATTTCCACAAGTAGAAGAATGACTGTTGTAGGTACATTGTAAAGAAAACATCAAAATAAACCATCTTAAATGGTTACTTGTTTAGGTTATGGCCTCTGACAATCAGCCCATCTCTGTTCCATTATGGTGAGACCGCGACGTGATGTGGGCTCGCCTAGAAGATCATGGAGATTCAATATTTTGGGCCCTTTGTGCCACATTCTCAGCCATGAGGCCTAAGTTCCCAAACCCATACCTCAATTTAATTGGAACAAGATTGGCATTTTGGACAACACATTAAAAAAGACAAATGGCACTGTACCCTACCAACACATGCATTGACTGTGAAGATCATAGTAGAAATCTACTAGTCTTTCTTCTATCACTAGAATTAAAAATTGGTCAATAGGGTCACCAATCATTCAAAGTATCTGCTGAACAGGAGAAGACCGTGGAGAAGCTGGGAATATCCCTGTAAGCTTGTGGATCAAAACCAGATCACTTTCATTGTGGGCAAATCTTCATCCGCAAGAAAATAAAGTGTTTTGGTGAGCCTGTATTGTGTAGCCAGCTTTGAGTATTGGTTACACTGATTAGCTACTGATGGCACCCACAATTTCTGGATAGAAAGCTGGAAAGGAAGGTCTTGGGGACCCAAAGTCAGCCGGTGAGCCCTACCAATTATACCTTCATAGGTAGAAGATCAACCTATTCTGAAATCTCCTAGGCATGGATGTAGATGTAGACCCTAAATCAAAGTAGCATTCTCTGGTGCCTTCAAATTTCAAAAAAAAAAAAAACAAAAAAAACAAAAAATGTAGACCATCATTTTCCATCTAAAGTAGTAAGACTTAATATATACAATTGAATTGGCGAGAAGGAATGGGAAATGAATTCTTCTTCCCCTCTTATTCCAGTACATGAAAAAAAGTTGAATGAAATCCCGGTAACTACAAGAGTTTCTGACAGTTTATATTTTATACATCAATATGTATAGAGCTTTTCAATAAGTGGCCATCTTCCATATATCTTGACACAGCAGAGAAGCTAAGAAATTAAGAGCATTTCATTTTAACAATCCTCCATTCTTTTGAAGCTAAGAATAAGAGTATGACAAAGTAAAGAAAAAATGTGGCATGATTAATACAACAGCATCTTTATTTGATTTAAAAGAATCACCTGTCATTTAAAACCCCATCAAATTTGAGATTCTAACCCAAATACAATTATCATTTTTTTGTTCAGCCTTCTTGATCTACCCCCGTCAAACCCTTGATTCATCCTAATTTAATTTTGAAATGCTGATGATGTCTTAACAGCATTGTTGATGAAGTATGAAAAGCATCTCAATAATTATTTTTGCCTCAAGAAATATATCAGCATAAGAACCGAATTCTTTATTTAATTCTTAATAATGTGGTGATTCAAAAGAAAAGAAAGAAAGAAAGAAAGAAAGAAAAGAAGTGGGCCGATCAGATTAAAATCTTTTGGTAATTTTGTATGGAGAAACTAATTTGATCTGATGCTATTTTTTCTTTCTAATAATGAACGGCACCAAACAATCTTCAACAAGAAAAACTCTAAATATGTAATTATTTCTAACCCTGATCCAACACCAGTACAGTATGCAAATCTGAACCTCACTACCCACAAATCTAAACTTACCAAAAACCAAAATCCAGGGGAATAGAACTTGATAAAACGAAGTAGAGAAACATAAACAAACACTATCAAACAATAGCTACTCAACTCGAGCTTCTGATAACCAAATAAAAGGGGCAGGGTGGAGAGCAACGAGATCAGCTATTGTTTCAGCAATCTGGGAAGAGAGGAACACTAGGATCTTCCAAGGAAAAGGAAAATCAAAGGATGAATTGGTAGAAAAACATAACCACCGATTTCTTAAATTGGCTGAAAACATTGGATCTGTTCAAGGCTTTTACAGTAGATGACTGAGATTGGAGTACAGTAGCAGGCTCCTCTTCCTCATTCCCACTATTCATGTAAGCTGATCTCCTCCTCAACAGAAAAAAGCTAAATTTTGGTGGTAGTTCTGTAGGTAACCCTGGTCTCCAACCACCTTGATGATTGAATCCTTCCCAAAACTTTTGACCTTTGTCTCATCCCCTCCTCCTAGAGAGGACGCCTTTATACCTCTGACATGTACTCAAATCAACTAAGTTTTGTCCCAATTATATGGGGTCAACTACATTGGATCTGTTCTGTCATTCTACTATGTTCAGTGCTATATTTACTGTTAAGTTGTGGTCCATGAAATCATTTCTCTACTTCAACCCATGTCCTTTTTGGTCTGCTCTTCAGCTTTTTCTAGACACTCCAACTTGTAAAAATCACTCACTGGTGCTGTAAGCAGTTTACAACACAGACATGGTACTCAATTTGAAGTCTGCATATGAATTGTTGTTGTTGTTGATAAGCAACAGAAGTGATTGTATTAATAAATTTAAAATCTCCTGATGGCCCAATTCATGAGTGACATGCTAGATAATACACAAGATGCAAGTCAAAATCAAGGAAATTACAAATTTACTCATAGCATAGGTAATCCCCATTCTAGACTCTCCTTTACAACCCCCAATCAAGTACTTAGCTCATTGCAACATAACTTCAAAAGGTCACAACCTGGTTTTTTTGACACAAACCTTTATTATTCTGTTTTATTATTTGGTTGTAGAAGACAATAAGGCAGTTCATATCAGATATCCTATTACAACCTGTCCGACTTGAGTTAAAACCTCATTCTTGTTGCCAACGAGTTCTAAAAGCTAACAATGCAAAGCTACCTGGGTAAAGCAACAAACCAAAACCTATCATGCTACAGTCTCAAATTGATGACAGTAGACCAATTCATCAAAGTAGTTCAAGTCAAGTGATAGTGAAACCTCTGTTCTACTCACTAGCATGCAACAAATCAAGATTGGTGCCATGGGATTAATGCTAACATGAAATCATCTGTTCTACTCAACTAAAATGCTAAATTAATGCTAACCTGAAATACTCTCTATTTTACCAAACTCACAAAGGGGGATAGACTGATGTTGCCATGGGATTATGTAGATACAAGCAAACTCAAAGATGATAAACTGACCCAAGTTCTTGTTTTGATAATGGGATCTTCACCCATCTTGAAGGGAAGAAAAAAAATGTTTAAGGAACACAGAAGAAGATTTCTCTTGCAAATTCTCGTCAAAAAGTAGGATATACTCAAATACACCACAGGAATCACATCAGCGCCCTACAGGCTCATCTCAGTGTGCATTGGGAACATCTCTTCTACTTGTCGTTGAAAGATTGATGTTTTCAATAACGGTTGGAATGTGCTGTGGGGCATGCCCTGTGGGGCCCCGAGTTTCCAGAATGCAGTCCTAAGAATAATTCAACACTGTAAGGGTGTTAGATGGGGCAGGGGCTGAAGTGGAAGCTAGGGCGGCCAAGCATGCCTTCCTGGAAGTTACCCATTACCTGAAGGACCAGATTACCCATTTTGATAAGCACCGGATTGGTGCCATTTTCTTATTTTGATAAGGACCAGATTGGTGCCTTCTTAAAAATCTACTCAAACCACTGACCCCAAATTACCTCAAGGACCAGAAATCTAGTTAAGGATTTAGAAAATTAAAACATGGAGGGTACTCATTCAAATTTGCCACAGCTGGGCATGATAATCTGGAATAAAATTATTCAAATTTAGAAAGACTTTAATCTGGAATAAAATTAAAACCAGTTTGACTTAAATCAAAACAAATAGGAATTGCTAGACTTAGTTCAACAACCTCTGAGTTCAAAGGCAGAATATGAACAATAAAGTTTTTAAGGAGGGAGTGACGGATAATAAATAGGAACAATAAAGTCTTTCAGTTCAAAACAACCAGTGAGTAAGACTTTAAGGAGGGAGTGAGGGATAATAAAGTCTCAGTTAAGCAACCTCTGAGTTCAAAGGCATCTTGATGGGTGATCTTCAAATGAACTTGTTAGAGATCCTGCGTTCATCTCCTAGACCATTAAGTATTATTACCAGAAGCTGTCCTATACCAGAAGTGTTGGAGTTGAAAGTAAATTTTGATGGTAGTGCCATTGGTAACCACGTTTCAGTAGGGGTTGGTGGTCTGTTCAAGAAGAGGGATGTCAAAATTTGGTGGGTTTTTAGTGGTCCGATATAGGGGTGTCAACGGTATTCGAAAATCCGATTTCGAATTCGATATTTGACATAATCAAATCGAATTCGGATAATTCGAATATTTAATCGGTCAAATTTGGATATCCTATTCTTACTGAATAGTTAATCGGATTCGAATTCGGATATGACCTGATTCGATTCGATAAATATCCAAATTCGACCGATTATTTAATTCTTTTATAAAATATTTTATATAATATATATAATAATTAAGTTATATAGATAATTTATATATTTATTAATTATCTAAAATAATTAATTAATCGAATTCGAATCGAATCGAATATTCAAATATATAATCAGATTCAAATTCGGATATTAATTTTCAATATCCATCAGATATCAAATCGAATTCAGATATCAGATTTTCTAATCGGATTCGAATTCGGATATTGTCTGATCCGACTTGAATTCGATCCGTTTACACCCCTAGTTTGATAGGGACATCTCACTCAACAAAGGCTGAAATTCTAGCTATCCTCACAGGTCTCTGAATTGCAAAAGACAAAACTCTGCAAACACAATAAAATGGTTAGGAGAAAAGGATGGAGGTCCTTGGAGGTTAGCCCACTATCTGACAGAGGCAAGAGACATCTTGGGTTCCTTGCATGTCAACCTTAATTGGGTTCCTAGGGAACTAAATTCTATAGCTGATCAATTGGCAAAATTTGGATCTGCTAGGCATGGTGGTACAGAAAAATAAAATATACCTCACCTAGCCTAGGGTTGTCAATGGCCTCTGAATGTCTGATGTTTGTTCTGACATCCAATCCAATTATCTTGGATTAGGATTATGTGTTTACATAATCGGATAGTATTTGGATTTTGCAATCTGCATTACTGGATGTGGATTTAACTCCATCCAATCCAGTTAAAATCCAAATTCGATTATATTATAATATTCATTGATTTTAATATATAAATTTAGATAGTCATATTTGAAATTATAAAATATATAATTGTATATTATATTATATATGAAAATATATATAATATATTTAGTAAGTCTTATTTATATGAATTTATTAAAAAGTCATCAACTTTTTAAATTTTTTCTGTATTTTAAAAATTAAAGCAGTGTCAGATTAAATTTGAATCTGATCCAAGTCCATTAGGATTCAAATTCGAACCCAGGATCTTCAAATCTGATCAAAATTCGGATTGGATTCAGATGTCATTTTTCAATATTCAGATTGGACTCAGATATTGTTAAATGCAATCCATTTACAGACCTCACCTAGCCCACTACTCCTGATTTACTGATTATCTATAAGTGGGATCAAGTGCTGGATCTGCAATTGAATGCACATCCATCAAGCAAGCATGTAAGTATGGTCAGCTACTAATAAATAACCAGCAGGTCCAAATGCATTTTCTGCAGCCTTGGTTGAAGCATTTTATTGTAACTGACCATAAAATATACACACAATTCCTATAGTTTTAAATTCAAAAGACCAAATCATCTGGTCTTTTTGATTTGATCACTACAACTAGGGTTGTAGACATGAACCCCCTCTTGATGTGCTCAATTGTTTTAAAGTAAACTGCTAATCATACTTGTCAACACATCAGGTGATTCTGGGTGACAGTGGGGTACCTAGTTGCCCAGGTGGGCTCCTAGGCAATGCCAAGATGATAAGAATTTTATAAAATAAAGATCTAAGTTTTTGATATATCACTAGTTTTATATACCATTCAGCATACATATCATTTGAAAGAATAACAATTCTTGTGGTTAGGGTGCAACCAAAGCATTAATGTGCAAAAATCATGCGACTATTTTACTTTATAAGAAGCTTACTTTCCATAATTTTTATAGTGAGGGAACCTCTATTTGTACTAAATTTAATGCTTTCATGGCCTTCAGATTTTCTTATCTCACAACATTTTGGAAATAGTGGTTTAGAATGATAACCAATGTTTGTTTGATATATTCATTGATAAAATACCCACACCCTTGGCAAATTGGCATCTAGCAATGTATCTTTCAAAAAATAAAGAAAACAAATGTTGGCATGAGCCTTTCCTTTTCTTAAACATTAAAACAAGGCAACAAGTGTACCAACTTCATTGCTAATAAGGGTATCAATGAAGAAAACTTCTATGATTATAATACCATCAATGAGATTCCAAGCATGGCAATGTTGCTACATGCTTAAAGAATACTTTGGTATTCCGTCTATTTGTGTAGGTCAATAGTCTTGTTGGTTTATGATTGGTTTTTTTTTCTATTTTTTAAACCTTGTATTGGGTCAGGATGAGAAAGTTAGGTTGTGTGCTCTATTTTTGGGTGAGGTGCTTATTACTCTGATTGCCTCATCTGGACTGACTCTCTACAAAACTCTATTGCCCTGCTTATTGAGGCTGAAGGTTGATAGATATAGTCAATTAGTTGTAATTGAGATTTTTTACCAATCAGAAAAATAAAATTAGGGGTGCAACTTGAGTGGAGATCAAAAGCACTTTATAAATCTTATTGAGGCTGAAGGTTGATAGATATAGTCAATCAGTTGTAATTGAGATTTTTTACCAATCAGAAAAATAAAATTAGGGGTGCAACTTGAGTGGGGATCAAAAACACTATAAATTGAATCCTAATGAATCCTTGGCTACTTTCTACAGAAAAAGAAATTCCTATGAGTTGATAGTAGTGACAGTACCCACTAGTGAAGTAGAGAATTATCTAGTTTTTTGTAGTGAAGTAGAGAAAAATTATTGCCACTTTCAATTTTTATTGTGTTTTCACCTATAGTTTTCTCACCAAATAGGGCTTTTCTTACAAGATGATGATAGTAAGGGAAATCTATGAGTTGAGAAAATAGTACATAACTAGTAAAGAAGAAACCCCAATAAAGTGTTAAATAAAAATATCTCATAAGGGCTTTCCTCAAATGATTTCTTTATGCTTTCTTTATGCTTTGACATACCTACGTTTGAATTTGGCTTGACCTACTGCCGTGTTTATGCTTCAACAATCCAATATGTCTCTTCTATTTAGGGCTTCACAAAAGATTGGGGTACCAACTAGAGGCCGATGGATGAAATCCCTGCATATGAGGGGAAAGAGAGGTGAAGATATATAAATAAAGATATCTCATAAGAAAAAAAATATAAAATCAGAAAGGAGAGAAGATGAATATCATTCGCACAAGCAGGAATGGAGTACCAGGAACAAATCTTCTGGCTTCAACTCAAACCCTCTAGTTTCAAATCTTCAAATCTTTATTCACAAATTCGTGGCTTTAAATCCTTCTCTCTGAGCATATATTCACAACCGATCCACAGTTATCTTGAAATCTCCACTCTCACATCCACAGTTCTCTTGAAATCGAAGTCTATGCATGAATTCTCACAGTTCTCAAATGATAAGTTAAATGGAGGAACAAAGATATGGCATCGAGATTCAAGGAAAGGATGATTTAAAGTGAGAGATATTCGTCGTTACGCTTAACGAATCCCTCCTTTGGCGCGACATAGCTGTTTTGGCGGGCACGTGACCGCCGGATACAAGCTCCGGATTATGGGAAATTTCTTGTAATGTAACCAATTTTTTCAAGAATCTGTTGTGGTACAGGTGCCAAAGGTGCATAGGATACTTAAAGGAGGAGTTTCAAGGCAATGCCAAGATACCTATTGTTAAATTTCAAACTCTTAAAAGGGATTTGGAGAATATGAAAATGAAGGATTCTTAAACCATTAAAAATTATTATTCTAGATTAAGAGAAATTGTCAATCAATTAGTGTGTAGAAAAATATAATCCAATAATAACCACTATTGAGGTGACAAAAGATATCACCACTCTCTTAGTGACAAAATTGGTAGGCTCTTTAGAAGCTTATGAAAAAAGAGTAAGTAGGCGTAATGAAAGCTCTATAGAGAACACCTATCAACCCAAGCTCAATATAAGGTCTCAGAAATCCAAAAGAGGTGAAAGAAAATTTAGAGAAAATTCCAAAAAAGATGAAAGTTGTAGAAACGAGAAAAATGGAGGAGATATTAGGATAGATAAAAAAAATGGAAAATATTTGCCATGCCATATTTGCAAGAAAACTAGTCATCTTGAGTAAGATTATTGGTTTCAAGGAAAACCATAATGTCAAAATTGTAAAGAAATTTGGTATGTAGAAAAGGATTGTTGTCTTAAGGAAAGACAACAAGTTAATTACTCTGAAGAGAATGATAAAAATAATTATCTATTCTATGCTTGTCATGCTGCTTCAGAAGTGAAGGATGATACTTGGTATTTGGATAGCGGCTACAGTAATCACATGATAGGTAATGAGAAGATCTTTAAAGATATAGGAAAGTCAGTTAAGTCACAAGTCACGCCTAGCAATGGGGAATTATTGGAGGTCAAAGGTAAATGACCTATCATTGTTAAGACAAGGAATGGGATACAATTCATACAAAATGTGTGTTGTTAGTCCCAAAATTGAAGACAAATCTATTAAGTGTTAGGAAAATGGTGGAAAGAGGATAGTCTTTGCTCTTCAAAGGCAATTCATGCATGATATACAACAACAAAAATAAAAATTTGGTGATTGCTAAAAGTACATCAAAAAAACATGATGGGGAATCTTCTATCCATTCAATTGATGAACGACATATGTGAAGGATGCTTGCTTGGTAAGCAAAATTGAAAATTGTTTCCATCAAGCAGTGCATGGAGAGCCAAGGCAATCCTGTAGCTTGTACATACAAATGTCTGTGGACTAATGATAATGACATCCTTCGAACAAATCAGGTACTTCATTCTCTTCATTTATGATTGTAAGCGTCAGAAAATGGACTCACTTGTGACTTGGGCCGGAGACGGTATCACCACCCATCAAGTAAATGAAAAAAAGGTGATGCAACCTCTAGGATTTACATTGGAAAGCACTTTTAATTTATTAGTGACTTCAAAGCCCGAGGCATCAGCTAACCAAACCGGGTAAGACTCAGATAGGAGAGGGAAGAGATTAGACACCCCTCTCCCGGGCTCAATAGGTGGGGCTCACATGGGATTCGAAATAAGCCAAATTAAAGAAAGTAATTCAATAACTAATTAAGAGCAATTAATAATCAATAATGCTGAGCGAAAACATGAGCAAGCCACCACAAGAAAAAAAAAACTAACTAAATTATTTTATTTTAATTTATCTCCCCTTTTTATTTAATTTTATCATTTGTATATATTTTTATGAAAACCATTTTTATCTTTATTTTTTTATTTTTCTATTACCTAATTCTTTTAATCTTTTAATTTGTATTATCATTTTTTTACTTCATTCCTCTTTCAGTAACATATCCTCTCCTACCACCTAAGTATGTCCGAGTTGGCTGCCTAATCCTCTCGATCCCTTTCATGCTGCTGATTCTATATAGGGAAAGATCATTTCTACGTTGTTACCTATCTCCCATTGTCATCCCGGTTCCTCTTTTTTATTTTTTTTATTCTTACTCTTTTACAAGAATGATCTGGGTGGTTATAGTCGGTGTATCTGAAATCTTTTGTTAGGAGGAAATTAAGCTCAAACACGACCACCAGTGTGCCTGAAATCTTTTGTCAGGAGGAAATTAAACACACACGATTGGGCCAATTGTTAGACAAAATAAAACAGATCTGGGTAGACTTCCAGACTGACGAATCAATTCAACAGAGCTCCGTCATCGGTTTCGATGACTTCCCAGACTCTGGTCATTCATCATAAAACATAGGTAGAATGAAACAAGGAAACAAGAAAGACATATAAAAAAAGAAACATAGAGGCATATCATTACGATAATGATAGGAATGGAGTAAGTGAAACAAAATCAATTAGTTAAACACTGGTAATGATATATGAAACAGACTTCTAGGGATTACCTTACATGATTAACTTCTGTGTAAGTAGAATAAAACAAGAGAAACTCATTGAGGAACAATCAGAAATTACAGCTAGAGAATTGTAAATCAATCTGCTGAGTGAAGAAATGACTAAACATCAAAAATCAACAATTGGGAGAAGAAAATATGAACCTAAAGGCATAAGCTTTAGTTGCGTTTTATCTGTTATAGAAGTTGGTTCGATGGTTATACCCATCACCAATATAGACGAAGGATTCAGTACATTACCAACTCACATTGGAAGTCTCAGTAACAGAAAAATGAAAATAGTAATAAGAAGAAAGAAGAAACGAACACCTTCGAAGTAAAAATAAAAAGTAAAATAAAATAAAACCAAGAACAGATCACGACAACAAGATTAAACTGAATGCAAATGATGAAAAAGGTGCTACAGAAAAAACACTCCCATCTTTCTTTTTACAGAGACAACTCAACACGGTCCATTGCCGTCTCTGATCTGCGATCGAATATTGCATCTGAGGAAGGGAGGGTGGGTTAAAACTAAGAGAAGAGTAAGAGATTACTAGAGGAAATCACTTCGACACGAACGAGTATTTTGGCCTGAAATCGGCTAGTGCTACTGGCAATGACTAGCTTATTTCAGTGTCACACTATGTTTGAGGAATTAGTGCTAACGACGAAAAACTGATAAGGAAGACTTGATACCTCCTGAGAGATGATGTTGAGTCACCGAAAAGAGAGAGTCATGAGAAGACCTTGCCATTTCTTATTCACTGCCATTGTGATGAATGAAGTAGGGGGTGGACAGCTTCTTCCCCCTTCTGAGCCCTCCCCCTCAATTCTCCTCCTTGTTTTTCTGCCAAAAATGAAGCACCCAACACCTCTTTTTAAAGAGTGTCCAAGGACAGCTTCATGAATTTTTGAAAAACTAGGGTGAAATTGGTGGTTTTGGGTACGCCAGTCAAAGAGGGATTAATGGGTTAAACCGGGGTTTGGTGCAATGATGGGTGGCTCTGGTTTAAAGAAAAGTGGAGGATTGAGATTGGTTCAACCAAAAAGAGGTTTTTGTGCTAGTAAACTAGCAAGCTTGATGGAAATGGAATATTTTCCGATGGATGGGTAAATTGGAGGTGTTTTTGGTGAAAATTGGTAGGGTGAGGTTTTTGGAGGTCCTAAGCCATTTAGTGGGGTTGGATTGGGCCATATAGGCCCAGATCAGACAAATTTGGAAAAAGGCTTAATTCAACTAATCTAGGGATTCGAAACAAAATCTAGGTACGATCAATGGGAAAACAAGGTTTGCTTTGGATGAAATTTCTCAGGGTAGGGTTTTTGGGTAGTCTGAGATGATTGGTAAAATCAGATCGGTCAAATGCGTTCTGATCAAAAGGACTTGGGATTTGGCTGATATAGAGCCTTGAAACAGAATCTTGGTATGGCAAAAGGTAAATGGGGGGTATTTTGGGGAAAATTGGCAAAGTGATGTTTTGGAGTGTTCGAAATCTGATGGTGATGTCTGATTAGTCTTGGGGGTCAAGATCGTAGGAATTTAGGTTAACGGGATATTTTAGAACGAAATCTTTGTTTAATGGGCAAACAAATGGGGGAATCTAGCTTTGAAACTTTATGGGTAGGTGTTTTGATGTGTTCAAAGTTTAATGGTGTGATTTGATCAGTTCAGATGTATCAAGATCAAGGGGATTTGGGTTCTGAGTGTTTAGGTTAATGAGATTGGCTGAAATGGAATCTTCGCTTGATGAAGGGGTAAATGGAGGAATCCTGAGCTGAAATTTTATAGGTAGGTATTTTAGGAGGTCTTAGGTCTGATGCTTATGTCTAATCTGATGGTTGAGGTATAAGTGGGGGTCAATCGGGGCCATCGGATAGGTATCAAACAAGTTTGATGGTGGATTTAAGGGTTTTTTGGGTGGAACTCGGGTTTCTTAGGTTTTAGGTGTTTCGGAGAGGTCCGAAGGGTTTGATAGGGTGTTTGGGGTGAATTAAAGGTTCAGATGAGGAACTGAGTAAAAATCAGGTGCTAACAATGATTATACAAGAATGACGTGGGTTTATTTTATGTATGAAAGGTCAAGAGTCTTTAAGATTTTTAAAAGGTTCAAGAATTTTGTTGAAAAACAAAGTGGCCAAAGCATAAAGGTGATCAAAAGTGATAGAGGAAAAGAATATACTTCTTATGAATTTGACAAGTTTTGCAAAGATGAAGTCTTGGAGCGTTACTTGACCAACACCTACGCTCCAAAGCATAGTGGAGTTTCAGAAAGGAAGAATAGAATAGTAATGAAGATGGAAAGATCAATGCTCTTGGAACAAGGCATGCCTAAGATTTTTTGGGCAGAAGCAATATATATTGTAGTTCATCTACTTAATAAATGTCCGAAAAGAGCAATAGAAAACAAGACTCCTATATAAGCTTGGAGCAGAAGCAAGCCGTCGGCACAACACTTGAGAGTTTTTTTATGCATTTGCTATCTTCACATTCTAGTAGGAAAAAGGAGCAAGCTAGAAGATAAGACAAAAAAGGGAATATTCTTGGGATATAGTATGCAATCAAAAGACTATAGAATTTATAGCCTAAAGAGCAAGAAGCTAATTATTAGTCGAGATTTAAGATGTAGAGTTTGATGAGAAAGCTACATGGAACTGGAAAGAAGAAAAAATAGAGATACATAACATCATGGTACCAAAAGTACAAAAACTAAGGCCTTTTATTAATGAATGAGAAGAAGGATAAAAAAGTCCTCAATCTACAACATCACCATCAACTCCATCATCAGCCACAATAGAAGAAAAACAAGAAGAGTTATCTCTAGAATTGCCACCAAGAAGGATGAGGCCACTTAGTGTTAGACAGTTTTGTATGCCCTTAACTCCAATCAGTTTTGATGTACTTTTGACATTTAGTGTAAATGAATAAAGTGCATTTTTTATTCATGTTGTCTGGTATGTTTCTGTGTAAGACCCTTAAACTGGACACTTAATGAGACTTGTGTTAGTTTAGAATGTTCACAGCCGTTGGATAAGTCTGGGGAGATTTATCCTGCTAAGGCTGACACTGGTGTGCTGCCAAGTGTTAGGGTGGGCTGTCTCAGCTGCCAGGGTGAGACCCAAAGCACATGTAGTGTAGATTACTTGAATCTTAGAATCGGACCAGATTTCCAGAATTGCCCTGGACATTGGTGACTGATGGGCAAAACTGGAAAGTTACACCTGACCCCTAGACTAGATTATGATACTACACTAGGTGTCAGATTGGGTTATCTTTGATATGCCAATAAGTGAGATCCTTAGTGGGGGTCAAAACCTGGGTATGTTGGGACAGTCTGAGAATTCATCTGAGTGGGTGATCATAGTGACAGGATCAACCCCTTTGTCGGACAAAGGTAATGATCGGTGATGCACTCTCTCTGATGGAAACCAAACTACCGGCAGTTGATTTCAATCGTTGGAATTTTGTTTTGCAAAATTTATACATAAGATATATAGATATATATGGTTTCAAAATTTTTTCAAATGGTTTTAATTCCCGGGATCCGTATGGCAGAGAGTGCAACACTATTCCTTGTAGCCGAAGGAGAGGTCCTCTCTTGTCGGACAGTGTTTAATCATTATGGGCTGAGAGGTTAAGTGTAAGGCCATTTAGGGTTATACCCGATGGGCTAATCTTGCATCTGCTCACAGTCCCTGGGTTTTTATAAGATGGTTTGACCCAGGGACCACTTAGTGTAATTGTTGGGCACATAGAGTCCATGTGATGGGCTTAGGGGGTTCACTGGGCTCTCCAGTGAATTCGGCTATGCCTTGTAACAAAGGCTGGGCCGAACCCATGTGGCTGATGTGTAGATCAATGCTTGAGTCCCACGCTATACAAAGAAGCCCAACTGGGCAGCAGTTTGGAAGCCTGTTGAGCACTTAATACATATTGGGCCTAAAGCCCATATCGAACTAGCTGATTTAATTACCCATTTAAAGGGGCGGATTTGAGATTAGGGCAAGCCAAAGGATTAGGTCTTGACCCTATCCATTCTTGGAGGCCAAATTCAAATAAAGATTTTAATCTGGTAACCTTCTGATGAGATCAGGAGTGGGCTGACCTAATCTGCAGATAGGATTAAGATAATTCCCTATCCAAATACAGATTTGGATTGGGATAACTCCTAATATGATTAGGAGGTTTCTTAATCGCTAAGAAAGAGGAGAAACCCTAATCTTGAATTACAAGAATTCGAACCAAGGGTTTAGCAGAAAAATCCTCCTGCCAACTTCATCTCTAGAGTTCTCCTCCAGCCGCCGCCATTCACTACCTGGTTCGATCTCTCTGAGACGGAAAGATCAAGAAGGTGTTCTTGATATAAGTCTTTGCTGAAAGGCTGATTGTGTATGGTGCTCTTCGCTTCCATCGGATTCTAGTGAAGAATTTGGTTTGTAGGACGAACATTGCTGGTTCTGTTCCAGTATCACTGCGTCATCTTCAGTGGGAGCAGATCTTAGGAGTATTCTTTGGGCGTGAACACCGATGTTGGGAGATATCGACTCTCCGTATCAGGTATAACCCTTCCCTTTTTCTTTGGTTCAGATCTGGTTCGGCTTTGGTTCGATTAGATCCTTGAATATTGTATTCTAAAATCAGGGAATATGATTCCCAGTTGGAAGGGAGGAGAGAAAATTTTTGAAATTCACCCACCCTGTTCCGCTGCATTCTTGGCATCCATACGATGGATCTCTCCTTCCTTTCAGTGGTATTAGAGCATAGGTTCGAATCTTGAACCAAGAAAATCAGATCTGAACCTGCGCAAATGGGTAGAAGTTGTTCTACCTGGATTTGCGCAGATTGTTGTTTTTATTCCAAGGAATTGTTTCTGGATATGGGCGATTGATCTGAAATTAATTTTTGTTAAATCTGAAATTTATTTGGAACTGTTCTTAATTTATTTCTTGATTTAAATGGGCTGTTCGTACATGGTGACCGATGTGCAGATTTGGCGCAGATAGTCTACGCAATCTTTTTTGCAGTTTCTATTCTATTCGGTCTGTAAAATATTTTTTTTTTATTTTTCTAGACTGAATGTATAGGATTCAATCAAGAATGTAATTAATTAATAGAAATTAAGTTTCTGTAATTTTTTATTTTCTTGATTGAAGATGGTGGCGGCGCTAGAGATTTGCAGATCGTGTTATCGCATTCTGCGTTTTGCAGTTTATGAAATTGCAACCCTTGATTACTAACCTCTGTTTTGCAGGTGGTACGAATAGTCCATATCTGATTTGTGATTGTCTAAAATCATAAATATTAATTTCAGATCATTCTTGAATTGTTTCTTGAATTAAAAAATGGTTTTGGACCATTTTCGGACCAGATTGGACCAAAGCTGTTTGGACCGAATCTAGGGTTCGAACGGGGCTGTTCTCAGCCCTGATTTCTCCCACTTTTAGGTCTGAAACTAATCTTTAATTGGAAGAACCAATTCGGCCCAACCTGTAAAGCCTAGTTTTAAAGAGTTAAAACTACAAAAGCCAATTTTGTGTAAAAGCTATATGGGCCGAACTGCTAACTGCTATTCAACCCATATACCTAGATAATGTTAATTGTTAATATTATGGATTATAAATGGGCTTATTAATAGGCTTTACAGAAAGTAATTGATTGGATCAATTCTTCCATTACATGCGATGTGTGGATGTTTGATGTGCTACGACCATGGGCCATAAGCCTGAAAAGGGACACGTGCGGAAACCCTAGCCGAATTGAGCCATTACATACGTTAGTGGCTCTTGCGCACGCTATGGCTGAATGCACATCATTGCCATGGTGTTTCTTACGGTCATTGGATGACCCCTTCCTTTCGTGGTGGGCCCCATAACCCTAAAAAGGGACATGTGCGGGGAAACCCTATCCAAATTGGGCCACCAGAAATCTGACTTTATGAAAGTCAGTGGGAGGCACTTTGTTTTGACCTAAATTAACTAGGGCGTAATCACTTGTTCCCTTCGGTAATATGAGTGCATGTAATAGGGAGATCCATATGATGGACTCTCTAAAGGCCTTCCGTCATTAGCATGATGATGGGTCCTTCAGTAATGAGAAAACGCACCATAAAATTGGGCTATCCATTTGCTGTTGGGTCTGTCAAAGTGTTTCATAAGATGATAGGGGCGTCATAGACCGATGTGGGAGGGGCTTCACCAGAAAATGGGAACTCTCTCACGGTACCTTGGTGTAACCTAAATATGATGGGTGAGCACTCACTAGACAGAAAGGTTTATCCTAAAATGGCTATGAACCTTGTATGGCAGAGGCTAAAGGGAAACTCATATGATGAGTGGATATGATCCGTCACAGAGAGGTGGTGGGGTTATGCAGTTGAAACAGTTGGTTCCACGCACCCTATGTGATTTCCCACATTTCTAGAGACATTTCGCCGTCTCCATCACTGAGATAGGAGGGAAATGTTAGAGATGAACAAATGGAAATGGAACATAGATTAAAAACCATATCTATGTAGGTAACATGAGTCAAACTAAGGTTGTGGACTAACGTTTTGTTGTTTTACCAGAAAATGGGAAACGAACAATTTGCTAAGTTGTTTGATGGCAACAAACTTAAGGGCCCAAACTATGCCGACTGGTACAGAAACCTTATGCTGGTCCTGACTTCAGAAAAGTTAGATAAAGTGGTAAAGAATCTTGCACCGGATCATCCAGGAGACAGGGCTTCAGAAGCCTGTAGGAGGGAATACCAAGAGTGGGAGGAGAAAAACTCCCTAGCCCGTTGCTATATCATAGCCTCTTTAGATAATCCGATACAGAGGTAGTTCGATCAGATCGAACTCGCCAAAGACATATTGGATAGTCTAAAAACTATGTACGAAGAGCAGAACCGTTCTACTCGCCAAAAGGTCCTGAAGCAGTTCATGACCGCGCAGATGACCAAGAGGCAGCAAGTTCATGACCATTGTCTCCGGATGATGAGTTACATAAACGTAGAATTAGTCTTTAGAGAAGGAATACTTGTACTTAAGGATTGTCTTTATGTACAAAACTTAAGAAGAAATTTGATTTCTGTTTTTAAACTGTGTGCGGATGGATATACTGTCTGTTTTAGTAATATGATTACTATTAAAAAGAACAATAAATTCATCGCATGCGGGGAACTGGAGAATGATCTCTATGTTCTACATCCTTCTCTAGAAACTAACTTAACCGAAACTACATCGGTCAAAATCCCCAAGAAAAAGACTCGTGATATAGTTAGTCCCACGTGCCTGTGGCATTACCGACTTGGCCATATTGGTATTGACCGAATCACAAGACTAGTAAAGGATGGTCCTTTGGATTTTCTAACCGTAGAAGATCTTCCCACTTGTGAGCCTTGCCTCCGAGGTAAGATGACAAAATGACCATTTAACGGTAAGCCTGAAAGATGTACAGGCACGTTTGACCTTATACATACTGATGTATGTGGTCCCCTGAGTGTTAGGACTCGTAACCAACACGTGTATTTCATCACCTTCACCGATGATTACTCACGATATGATTACATGTACCTAATGAGACAGAAGTCTGAATCCTTTGAAAAGTTCAAGGAGTTCAGACAACAGTCTAGAAATAGTTAGGGAGAGAAATTAAGGCCCTTCGATCAGATCGAGGTGGCGAGTATCTCTCTGACGAATTCAGGAACTACTTGAAGGCCAATGGGATAATATCACAGTTAGCTCCTCCTGCAACACCACAGCTTAACGGTGTTTCAGAGAGGAGGAACAGGACATTGTTAGACATGGTCCGGTCACTTCTCACACGCTTGGAATTACCCACATCTTTTTGGGGATATGCATTAGAGACTGCAATCTACATGCTGAATCGGGTTCCAACCAAATCGGTTCCGAAAACTCCATACGAACTTTGGAACGGAAAGAAACCAACTGTCACACACTTGAAGATTTGGGGTTGTCCTACGCACGTTAAAAAACGAGTGCAGACAAGTTGGAATCCAAGACCAGCCATTGCCTATTTGTAGGCTACCCAAAGGATTCAGTGGGTTATCTATTCTATGACCCAAGTGAGCAGAAAATGTTCTGTAGTTGAAACGCCCAGTTCTTAGAAACCGATTATATCCTGGACACCCATCGCCAGGAAATAGTTCTTGATGAGAGCTCAGGAGCAGTGGGAGATGTCCCACAAGTTCTAGGTAGTGACCAACCTAGAAGATCCACCCGGGTATCTAGGCCACCAGTCCGTTATGGTTATGACCAGGATAGTTACCTGGTGGAAGCCTTGACTAGTGAGGAGGATCCCGTAACTTATGCGGAAGCTATGTTGGACACAGATTCCCAAAAGTGGGTGGAGGCCTTAAGAGCCGAGATGGACTCAATGGAGGCTAATGGAGTCTGGACTCTAGTAGATCCGCTCTCCGGGGTAAAAGCAATTGGTTGCAAATGGATCTATAAGAGAAAGAAGGGCCCCGATGGCAAGGTTGAGACCTTCAAAGCTCGTTTGGTGGCGAAAGGGTATACTCAGAAAGAAGGCATCGACTATGAGGAAACCTTTTCGCCCGTGGCCATGCTTAAATCCATTAGGATCTTGCTAGCTGTAGCAGCATACCATGACTACGAGATTTTGCAAATGGGTGTCAAAACCGCGTTCCTGAATGGAGATCTTAGTGAAGATATCTACATGCAGCATCCACAAGGCTTCATTGTTGTTGGTCAGGAACACATGGTATGTAAACTTCATAAATCCATATATGGACTTAAGCAAGTTTCTAGGAGTTGGAACATCCGTTTTGACTCTGCAGTCAAATCGTTTGACTTTGAGCAGAATCCGGATGAGCCCTGTGTTTACAGGAAGTCCAGTGGGGATAAGGTCACCTTCTTGGTGTTGTATGTGGACGATATCCTACTCATTGGGAATGATGTAGGAATGTTGACTTCGGTCAAGGTGTGGCTTTCACAGCAATTCTCCATGAAAGATTTTGGAGAAGCCTCCTATATACTGGGTCTTCGACTCTATAGAGATAGATCGAAGTGGATAATTGGATTATCCCAGGCTGCTTACATTGAGAAAATTGTCAAAAGGTACAACATGGAGAACTCCAAGTAAGGAAACGTTCCTTTTAGGCACGAAGTCACTCTCTCCAAGAAAATGTCTCCCAAGACTTCTGAGGAGATTGAGGGCATGAAAGACGTTCTCTATGCCTCAGCCGTAGGGAGCATCATGTATGCCATGTTGTGCACTCGCCCTGACATCGCTCAGGCGGTGAGTGTGGTAAGCAGGTTCTAGGTCAACCCAGGGCAGGAGCATTGGACTGCTGTGAATAACATACTCAAATACCTTCGAAGGACAAAAGAGTTTTGTCTGGTATTGATGGTAGTTCACTACAAATTCTAGGGTATACTGATGCCGATTTCCAATCGGATCCAAATGATAGAAAGTCTACATCTGGGTATGTTTTCACGATAGGATCGTATGCTGTTTGTTGGAAAAGTAGCAAACAGGGGTTTACGGTAGACTCCACAACCGAAGCCGAGTACATTGCCGCAAGTGAAGCTGCCAAGGAAACCGTGTGGATGAAAAAGTTTGTTCACGAATTAGGAGTGGTTCCGTCCAGCACATCACCCATCCCGTTGTTGTGTGACAACAATGGAGCGATCACTTAAGCTAAGGAGCCTCAAGCCCACTCGAAGTCAAAGCACATCGAGAGGAAGTACCATGTACTGCGGGAGATTGTTGGCAGAGGGGACGTCCAGATTCAGAGGGTAGCATCAACGAATAATGTGGCAGACCCATTGACTAAGCCACTCACACAGAAAGTGTTTGAGAAACACGTGGAAAGCATGGGACTCCGGTTTGTACTAGATTGGACCTAAGTGCAAGTGGGAGCCATTAGACAGTTTTGTATGCCCTTAGATCCAATCAATTTTGATGTACTTTTGACATTTAGTGTAAATGAATAAAGTGCATGTTTGATTCATGTTGTGTGGTATTTTTCTGTGTAAGACCCTTAAACTGGACACTTAATGAGACTCGTGTTAATTTAAAATGTTCACAGCCGTTGGATAAGTCTAGGGAGATTTATCCAACCAAGGCTGACACTAGTGTGCTGCCAAGTGTTGGGGTGGCCTGTCTCAGGTGCCAGGGTGAGACCCAAAGCACATGTAGTGTAAGATTACTTGAATCTTTGAACCGACCAGATTTCCAGTATTGCCCTAGACCTTGGTGATTGATGGGCAAAACTGGAAAGTTACACCTGACCCCTAGACTCGATTATGATACTGCACTAGGTGTCGGATTGGGCTGTCTTTGATATGCCAATCAGTGAGATCCTTAGCGGGGGTCAAAACCTGGGTATGTTGGGACAGTCTGAGAATTCATCTGAGTGGGTGATCATAGTGACAGGATCAACCCCTTTGTCGGACAAAGGTAATGATCGGGGACGCACTCTCTCTGATGGAAACCAAACTACCGGCAGTTGATTTCAATCATTGGAATTTTGTTTTGTCGGGCAAATGGTTTTAATTCCCAAGATCCATATGTGCAGAGAGTGCAACATTGTTCCTTGCAGCCGAGGGAGAAGTCCTCTCTTGTCGGACAGTGTTTGATCATTATGGGCTGAGAGGTTAAGTGTAAGGCCTTTTAGGGTTAACCTGATGGGCTAGTCTTGCATCTGCCCACAGTCCTTGGGTTTTTATAAGATGGCTTGACCCAGGGACCACTTAGTGTAACTGTTGGGCACATAGAGTCCATGTGATGGGCTCAGGGGGTTTACTGGGCTCTCCAGTGAATTCGGTTAGGCTTTGTAACAAAGGCTGGGACGAACCCATGTGGCTGATGTATAAATCAATGTTTGGGTCCCACGCCATACAAAGAAGCCCAACTGGGCAGCAGTTTGGAAGCCTGTTGAGCACTTAATACATATTGGGCCTAAAGCTCATATCGAACTGGCTGATTTAATTACCCACTTAAAGGGGCGGATTTGAGATTAGGGCAAGCCAAAGGATTGGGTCTTGACCCTATCCATTCTTGGAGACCAAATTCAAATAAAGATTTGAATCTGGTAACCTCCTGATGAGATCAGGAGTGGGCTGACCTAATCTGTAGATAGGATTAAGATAATTCCCTATCCAAATACAGATTTGGATTAGGATAACTCCTAATAGGATTAGGAGGTTTCTTAATCACTAAGAAAGAGGAGAAACCCTAATCTTGAATTACAAGAATTCAAACCAAGGGTTTAGCAGAAAAATCCTCCTGCAATTTGAGATAGGATCTCAAAAACCCTAGAGAGAAGAAAAGCAAACATGCCAACTTCATCTCTAGAGTTCTCCTCCAGCCGCCGCCATTCACTGCCTGGTTCGATCTCTCTGAGAGGGTAAGATCAAGAAGGTGTTCTTGATATCAGTCTTTGCTGAAAGGCTGATTGTGTGCGGTGCTCTTCACTTCCATCGAATTCTTGTGAAGAATTTGGTTCGTAGGACGAACACTGCTGGTTCTGTTCCAGTATCACTGCGTCATCTTCAGTGGGAGCAGATCTTGGGAGTATTCTTTGGGCGTGAACACCGATGTTGGGAGATACCGCCTCTCTGTATCAGGTATAACCCTTCCCTTTCTCTTTGGTTCAGATCTGGTTCGGCTTTGGTTCGATTAGATCATTGAATATTGCATTCTAAAATCAGGGAATATGATTCCTAGTTGGAAGGGAGGAGAGAAAATTTTTGAAATTCGCTCACCCTGTTCCACTGCATTCTTGGCGTCCATAGAAAGGATCTCTCCCTCCTTTCACTTAGTGAGATATATTTGACATGCAACTTTGTAACTATGGAGCTTGAAAGTTTTGAAGCAGCAACAAAACAAGAAGTATGGGTAAAGGCGATAAAGGAAGAAATCAATATGATTGAGAAAAATAAGACATGGGAATTAGTGGGTCATCCTCAAGACAAAGAAGTGATTGAAGTTAAGTGAGTCTTAGCTCAACCCTAATGGCTTAATACAAAAACCCAAAGCAAGACTAGTCACTAAAGGCTATGCACAATTTCTTGGGACAGATTACAATGAAACCTTTGCTCGGAGGCACACTTAGACACTATAAGAACACTAGTAGCATTAACATCATAGAAGAAGTGGAAGATCTATCAAATTGATGTCAAGTTGGTGTTTCTTAATGAAGTGCTCTAGGAAGAAATGTATGTAGAGAAACCTCAAGGGTTTATAGTAAAAGGACGAGAAGACAAGGTACTAAGATTGAAGAAAGCTCTCTATGGCCTAAAGCAAGCAGAACGAGCATAGTACAATCAGATTGATAGTTACTTCATGAATCAAGGATTAGGAGTCAAAGTAAGCCTACTCTATACATCAAGACCCAAGGTAAATCTAACACTCTCATTATTTCTCTATACGTAGATGATCTCATCTATACATGAAACGATGAGACAAATGATCAAGGTGTTCAAAAAAGATATGATGAAGACATTTGAGATGAGTGATCTCGAATTAATGCACTACTTTATTGGCATCGAGATCAATCAAGAAGAAGGTATCTTTATATCACAAAATAAATATATCAAGAACCTACTGAAGAAGTTCAAGATGCAAGGATGCAAGATGGTCGCTACACCACTCGTTACAAAGGAGAGGTTCAAGGAAGAAGATAGTTCAAAGAAGGTTGATGCCTCAATCTACAGAAGTCTTATTGGGAGTTTACTCCTCATAGCTACATGGCCAAACATTATGTATGCAACAAGTCTACTCTCAAGGTTCATGCAAAGCCCAAGTCAAACTCACTATGAAGCAGCAAAAAGGATACTAAGATACTTGGAGGGCACAAAAGAATACTTCATTTGGTACAAATCTACCATCAAGACTAATTGGCTATACTAACAGTGATTGGGCAGGATCAGTGGATGACATGAAGAGTACCTCAAGCTATGCTTCTCACAAGGATCTGGAATATTCTCTTGGGTATCAAAGAAGCAAGACACATTAGCACAATCATCAGAAGAAGCTGAATACATAGCAGCGGCAGCAACAAGTCAAGCTATATGGCTAGGAAGAATACTTGAAGACATGGGTGAAAGGCAAAAGGAACCAACAATGATCTATTGTGACAACAAGTCTGCTATAGCAATGGCAAAAAATCAGTATACCACAGCAGAACGAAACACATTGCAATCATGTACCACTTTTTATGAGAGACAACTAGCAAAGGAGAAATTGAGCTCAAGCACTGCAACTCTGAAGAATAATTAGTAGAAATTTTCACAAAAGAATTACCATGTTCAAAGTTTGAGTTGTTACAAGAGAAATTAGGAGTTACAAGAAAGTGTATTAAGGAGGAGTGTTAAAAAAATAATCCACTTTCTAGAAGTTTTCCAGAAATTCAAACTTCTAGAACTAATTAGCAGGTATGACTAGAAATTAAATCTCCAAGCCTCTAGAAAATGTAAAGAAACTATATAGAATGTCAGTTGGCTTTTGCTCCATTGACTTGGCTCCAATTTAAATAGGACTAAGCTTCTACATTTGAGGACAAGCCAATACAAGTTTCCATTTTTCCAACATCTTGAGCCTTTGCCATTTGCTACAACTCTATCTTACCTAGTTTACTCTCTCACATCCCAAGTTCTAACAACTCCACTCTCCTCCATATCCCAATAATTTGATATATAGTATTGGAATTCCCAAATAGGAGGTCAATAAATCAAAATAGGGTTGTTTGGGCTCTCCGGTCTTGGGGAGTTGAGTTAGAAGTCAATCATGTGATGGGTTTTTGGCTTGGTGGAGTGAGATCGAGTCATGGGTCCCATTCTTTGAGAGATGCCACTGTTGCTGCTACTGCTGCTGCTGTTGTGTTGTTGGAAACCCATGCCCTGAGGGTGGAATTATATCCGTTCCCCACCATTACAAGCCCTAGAGTTTTTAAGTTCAAACATATCAAATTCTCAACTAGGTGAAACAATGGAAAAAATGTCGATACTATATTTTGTGTAGGTTTTGTACTAAAACTCGTGCCCAACTTATACTGATTTAATCAAAGATATATTTCAATTGAGCCTCTTCTCCCTTGTATAAATTCAATATATTGAGTCTAGTGGTAGATGGTTAGTTGAAATTCAACATTTAAAAACAACCTTCCGAATATGATGGAGGGGGATGTAGTTGAGACTCAGAGAAAGGGAGAGCTGAGACTCATAGATGTAGTTGAGACTCAGAGATGGAGAGCGAAAGAGATGGGGGGGGGGGGTCAGTGGCATTGTTGCAGAACAACTTAAATTCATCTCTAAAACAGGATGGATCATCTCCCACCAGACCAAATGGGTAAGGGATGCTAATTTTTCCACATTTGTTTTGGCAGCAAGGTTTTGTCCAGAAGGATGTCGATGCTGTTATTGTCAATATTATAGATCACCGTTATTCGATGTAGTAAGATGCAGTGAAGCAACATACAGTTCAAATAGGAGGAGAATGTAAAAGAAACTTGTTCAAAGAAATAGAAAAAAAAAGAAGAAAATTGGATGATAATTCACTAATATGAGAAGACTTATAATACGAGGCAATAAGAATGGAGGTTCATGTTATGGTCACACCATCCGGCAGCGCACTGCGGCACAGTCATAGGCGCAGCACGCACCGCCAGGCAGCAGCGTGCACCGCACGGCAGCACGGAAAATCTGAGGTTCCTGCCGTGGAGCGACCCGTGACGCGATCCTACACTCGGGCCCATAACAGTTCACTCACCTAAAAAGAAAATTCTCTCATTTCTCTAGAGAAGCTAAAGGCTTCACAAAACAAAAGAAAGAACTTCATCCTCTAGTTTGAGATCACAAGGTTTTATATAGAAAAAAAAAACTAGCAATTGGAGCATTTAATGTAAGATTAACCCTTCAAGCATTTACTAAACCTAGCCCAAAGAAACCCACTAACAAACTAACCATTAGAAGTCCACTAAAGAAACCCACTAACCATTAATAAGTTTAAATGCAAGCCCACTTGTTTCCTCTTTTAAAACGATATGGTGCTTCTCAGGAAATAGACTTGAGTTGCATCCAAATACAAAGTATTTCCTAATTTAAAATAAATACAGTACCTACTGCTCCCTGCCTCAACTTGAGACAGATAGCGGTCAGATTTACCCTGACCCGCACCCAACCCAACACTAAATCAAGACACCCAACAATACCCAACCAACCCAATGGGGTTGGGTCAAGGAAGGCTCTCCGTTTAAGCCGACCCAATGACATTATTCCTGGATCAAATTTAAATTAGGCAATATTTGCTATTAAAATTTCAAGCAAATCTAGTAAACTCATACCTTGGCATCCCTGGGGGAGATAAGGATTCCCAAGGTAACCTTCCATACAGTGGCAAATGTATCTAGAACCATCGTCGGAGTTCGAGCAGTAGGTGTTGTTCCCACATGCATAACTGGCAGTTCCTTTTTCGCATGTCTTCTTTGCAGCTGAGCAGTCGAACACTGGAAATACAAAATAAGCCCTCTTGAAAACCTTCCTTTGAACAAATTGATAACTTGGATGTTCTAATATCATTTAATAAATAATCTAGTTATAAAAGATCAGGTGTAGGATTGAGTAGACTGTAATAACTTGAATGGCTAATTGATCCGATTATGCTATCTTTTCTATTTAAACAGTACTGAATCAAAAGAGATCTTTATAACTGAATTCCTACCTTTGCATCCATCAGGGAGATAAGGATTCCCTTGATAACCTTGCATACAATGACAAAGATATCCAGGGCCATTTGTGGAGTTAGTGCAGTAGGTGTTACTCCCACAAGCATAGCCAAATCATTTGGCTTTGTGCTTCCTCGCAAGTACTCTCATTTAGAATTGCCCAGTCAAGTACCATCGGCGTTCTGAACCCAGTTTGTATAAGGTATTCCACGTTATTTCTTATGTTCCAGAGAGGTAACATTTGTGAGGTGAACCAATCCTGATCTGACAGAATGGCATACGCGCATCTACTGATATTCCTTGTGTTGGTGAAGTTGCCATAACTTCCTATATGTATGACTAAAGAACTCAGATCCTTGGGTATCGTGGTTTGGCAGCATCCAAGGCCAGAACAAGATGACCCCGTAATTGTGGTATCGTTCAAGCATGATGAAGTGCACTCGACATAGTAGACCTCCTGGTTGAAGTCGTACAAAATGCCATACATATCGCAACCAATACCAGTGAATCTGTTTCTGGTATTGGATACCCTGTAGGTATTTGACAGTCTAAGAGATATGTCATATCCATTTAAGCTTTGGTTCCCTCCCATGTAACATTTGACAGCTGCCCAAATGGAGGTTGTAAGCTGACCTTGCAACGATATGTTCAGAATGGGTAGGCCGCCCTTGGTCCGTAAGGGAAAGTCAGTAGAAGTGTTGCAGATCAACTTAAAATCTCCATTGACGAAACAGTTTGGATCATCTCCAATGCCGAAAGGGTAGGGGATGCTAGTGTTCCCGCATAGCTCTGGGCAGCCAGGCTTTGTGTGAGACAATGTCGATGCTGCTGCCTCTGCCTTCATTACCAACATCCCTATTGAGATGAGATAAAGCAACATGGGCCAAAGCATTTTCTTCTTACTGTTCGTCAACAAGATCATCGTTTTGTTCCTGCACGAAAGAGGAAAATAAAGCTTCTACATAGGAACGGGCCGGACTGTAATAGGCACCTTAGGTAAGCACAATGAATGAACAGGTAATAGCTGTGTCACACATGTCCCCAGTTAATGCGCTTTCATCCAAACGTTTTTGCTCCGTTAGGCGCTAAACATAAATTATTCATTATTTTATTATTTTTGTTAAAATAATTAAAAATAATAAATAATAAAAAAAGAAAATGTAAATGAATCCCAAATCCCAATAGTTTAAGTTTTTCTTTTTTATTATTTTTATTTTTAATTATTTGACAAAAATAATAAAATAATGACAAAAATAATAAAATAATGAATAATTACTGTCTAACGGAACAAAAACATTTTGGATGAAGTGAATTAACTGATAAATGTGTCACACAACTATTATGTATTTATTCATTGTAATTATCTAAAGTTTTTACTACATCTGGACGATGGATTTAGATCACAATAACCTTAATACGTGCAACAGCTATATGCAAAATTTAGTAGTTTTGGAAAAGGCAGTAATTGTCATGGACATTTTTCGCCGGGAGGGTGGTACGACACGCAAACCAATACGGCACGGCCACCTCTAGGTAAAAGTAAAGTAGAGGATGGAGTGGAGGCCTGGAGGGCCTTCTCGCAGGGTTTTTGACTTTTTGTTTATATCGTGCTTCTTTTTTCTGTAGTTAGGCTTGGGTTGGGCTTTTGGTGTTGATTTTTTACGGGTGTCGCCTACATTTTTGTGTCTCAAATGCCCCGTCTAGCCCGTGTGTTCGTTTTTCGGCTTGGGCTTTTTTTTTTTTTCCTTACATCTTCTAATTAACTTTTTCTCTTAATTTATACTTTTTTATTCATTACACAAAAAAAAAAAAAATGTTAGTAGCTAGTTAGCTACCTCCTGCTAGGCAGTCAATTCAATCTCACTTTTAATTGTTAGTAGCTAGTTAGCTACCATCTTTCACTGGACTAAAGGACATAAATTGATACCTTTCGTAAAGATTGGGTCAGAATATTTTGTAAGAAGTATAATGAAGGCATACTTGAATAAGACTGAAAGTGGACTATTTAAAGCCTAGAAGAAATCACAAATAAAATTAGCGAACAAAAACCATGCCTCAAGAGAAAGAAAGAGAGAATTATAACAACAATAACAACAAAATTTAATAATAATAATAATTCAACCAATTATGAAAGGTAGGAACAGCCTATAAGTTTTCAGGCCTGGGCCTATGATGGGTCCAGAACTTCTAAACCCATCAGACCTGGTTGGCCCAGTATTTATGTCTTTAAGCGCAGGTGCCAATCCGGGCCCATCCTGGCCCATGTTCAACATCACAAGAACAGTGTAAAATACAGCCTTTCCCTACCTTTCCGTTCCTCGGCCTTTTCCTTCAAACCAAACACAGCCTACGGACCGTTGTATTTCAGGACACTGCCATACCCAGTCTATCTAAGAATATTAAATTATTATTGCGCTAACTTTCAATTGATTGCATTATCAAATTCCTTTGTTAATTTTTATACCATTTTTGCATATTGGATGGTTCATGACATCTGATTTGATTTTACTTTCCAGTTTCATAACATATCAAATGATCACGTTGTTTGGAACTTCCCGACCTCTACAGCAAAAACTTTAGTTTCCAGTGTTCGTAAGCCCACTGTTATTTATACAATCTAACGGCTTTTCAAATATATATATATATATATAGCCTGCTTGCCTTTCACAAAGCTTGTGTAAATAATAGAATGATGCTTATACAATTAATTCTGTAAAGTCGAAGTGCAATACTTGAGCCGTATCTATTGTTGGATTTTAATCTTATAAAATATTAAATTCAATAAGTTTGATTGGTCAATTATATGAGAAATTGTACTTATACATTTGATTGAAAAATTAGCTTTTCTCTTATAAAATCCAATTTTGAATTTGTCTCACATTGAAAAATTATAAGCTTTGTTTTCAGTATTTTAATAGGAGCTGATTTAAATCCTTATAAATAGTAGAGGAGAGTATGGGGGTTTGATACCGCGCAACGTGCGCGCACGTGTGCGGCGCAATGAGGCGCACTTTGCGCGCACGTGTGCGGCAAATGGCGGCTTTGGTTTTGGTGCGATGCTGACCGTTGATAAGATCAACGGTTATGATTCGATCGGGTGTGGTCAAGAGGCACAATTCAAAGTTAACAGTCATTAATTGTTAACTACTTTTTAAATATTGTTCAAGGTGTCTTCTCTGAACCAGTAACTACTTTTTCTTCATACCTTTTCATAAACTATTTAAGGAGCATGAATCAGACTTCAAAAATACACATTTTCGAAATCCACTTTCTCTCTCTCTCAGTCCGGTCTGCTATAGTCTCATAGAAGGTTTCTTCGGAGATTCTTCAACTTTGTTGGTTGCAAATCCTCGCCTAAGGTTCTATTGTATCCTGGGAACGGATTTGCCTATAACCCAACAGCAAACTCAATGAAACTGAGTGGGGACAAATAATGTTCTAAAGATAGTATCTCCAAAGTTACAGTAACCCCATTTTCCTACATCTATTAGCTAGCTTTTATAGACAAAACTGCACTGCATGAAATGTATTAAAAAGCTGCAATGATTTCAAATACACGATCATTAGTTATTTGGTTCAAAAATGCATTGTATGGTTTCAGTACCAACCATTAACGAACAAAGAAAACTTTAATTAAGCCCATAAAGCTAGACCAGTCAACAAGATATGCATGCAGGCTATTTTCATCATTAATATAAATACTCTGATCATGTAGATACCTACCTATTCAAATTTAAAATTCTGTATCCAAACAGGGAAAAAGAGTTGTTTGCTCCTAGAGAATGCATGCCACGTATATACGAGCCTAAGAAACACATTGTTTGAGAAACCCTTCTAACTTTCAAGAAACATCAACATGCTGGAAGCTTAAAGTCTGGATACGGAAAACTGAAACACAGATCAACAACAAATTAAACTAACCTGCAGGCCAGGGCTTCTTTTAGGCTTCTTTTCTTATAGGGTTTTCGAAGAGCTCTCATATCTAATAGTGATTCGATGTAGCAAATAAATAAATAATATATATTAGTGCTTCTAAGTTCAATGAAGGTGAATCGCTTGGATGGTCCAGATCAGCGTTTGGATTTTGAAAATTTTATCCTTGTCAACAATTAGATATTAGGACAGTTATTGAACAGTCCCAAACAATGTATTGGATGTTGATGGATATACGGAAACCATGGGCTTTCGTAATTCATACAAGAGGCAAGAGCAAAGCTTCCTCGCTTAGAAAACTCTGTATTTATTAAGGGATACAAATAAATCTTACAACAATTAACCGGTTTAACCTAGTGTTTTAGTTCAACTCGTCTAATTAAACCAACCAAAAACTGGTCCTCATTGGTCCAACCAATCAGTCCGGCCAACAACAACATTAGCTTAAGAGGCTGGGAGTGGCATATAATACGTGTGGCTCATTTGTTTAATTACCAAGGCATCCTTTTCAGATGTGCGAGAAGAGGCCCATAGGATAGGAATGGGTCTGTTCAAGAGTTATTGCTTAATTTTATGACAAATTCAATGGTACTGAACCATGTTTTATAATACTATTGTCTCGAAAACACTGTGCTGTGGCACAATGTATAATGTTTTTTTTTGACATGGGGCCGTGGATTTAAAACTCCTTGAGGTTGAGAGTAAGAGGCTGAGGTGTACATTAGGTGTGCAAATTGGTTAAATTTGGATCACCTCTGGTCGTATCTTTGTGTGGATTAAATTTGGAGGCCAAACAATTGCAAGGTTGTAGTTAGGATCAATTTTCTGATGGTCTCTTACATTAAATTGAATATGCATAACATGTATACTGTTTTGTTACACAATTAGGGTTTTGTTCACCCCCATAGGCATAATCTTGGTTATTCAAGATTCTTTAATTTTTAATTTTCAATGAATTATGAAAATAAGGGTCTACCAGAATCTTACAAGACTGGGTAATAAGATGTCAAGCTCCTCCTTTTGGATATCTCAAAATCAATATAGATGGATCCTCTTGTTCTAATAAGTAAGGTTCGAGCATTGTCATCCTCAATGTTCATGGTTCTTTTGTTTTTGGTTGAGCTGTTGAAATTGGCCATGGTCCCTGCTGAAGTGACCAAAGCCTATGCTTTACTATTTGCGCTAAGATTTGCTTTAGAGGTTGGATTATCACGTGTCCTAGTTGAAAGTGATTTCTTGTATCTCGAAGAACTTTTGTTGATAGGGCAGAATCCATCTCAGTGCATCTCACCTTTAGTATATGATCGTAGAAGCCTGATGTCTTCCTTTATTGATTGTACACACTCATTTATTCACATATCACCCAACACGTGCGCATGCATATGCATGTGTGTGTGCAACACAATGAAGCATCGTAAAGGCATACTTTGCTTGCATCTTATGTGGTTTGAGAAGAGTGGTTTTGACTTTTGGTGCGAGACTGACTATTGGTATTTCAGTGATGGTAAGATTAAGAGGCACCATTCAAAGTTAATAATTATTAATTGATAACTATATTTTATAAAAATCATGTGTATATTTTTTCTTGTAGTGGATGTTGACAACAGCCACATAAACCTCCGATGATATAACAGGGGTTTTATAATTTGAAACATAAAACTGATTATTAGAGTTTTGTTGGTTTAATAATTTGAACCTTGTACTCCTGAAATGAACATGGAAAATTCCTCACCCACTCAAATCAATGTTTAACCTTGCAACATTGATCCTCTGTCATTTCAGTAATTACACAAGGGTACATAATTAATAGAAAAAAACACTTCAACGAGTTAATTTCCAACATTAGGTGAAAGCTTGTTTTCCGCCCAATAAGTAGTTTGACATTTCAAATGTTCTTTTACAATCATAAATTGTTTATTATTTTTAAGCATCATTGACAAAAGGAAATGAAAGAGAAAAGTACATACATATTTACCTTCTCAATAGATGTATCAACGAGGGGAATTCATTGAAAATATCTTATCTTTCTCTTGACTATATTGCCTAGATGCATCACCATGGTAAATGATTTAATGATATAGGTTTGGAGTTTGAGGATATAGAGAGTAGGCCTTCTCTTTCTTCTTCTATTTATTGAATCCCCCATGGGTGTTTCTCTGACCTTCTCAATCCTTCTAGCTCCACTGCCACCTCCCTCATGGTGGGTCTTTCCTCACCTTTTATACTGAGGCATCTCTTGGCAAGATTAGCAAATGCAAAAAATTGTTCAGTATTCCCATCTTCTCCAAATAGATTATCAATGAACTGAAGCAAGTGATTGCCATTCATCATCAAAATGAAATAAGAAGCTAGATTTCATTGTTCTTCCGATCTTTCAAAACAAATTGGTTTTTCCCCTGTCAAATGCTCCACAAATATTACTCCAAAGCTATAAACATCACTTATTTGTACGGAAATACTCTGGGTCCAAATACCCAAAAGTCCCACGAACTAAAGTGGTTATTTGAGCTTGATCCATAGGAAATAACCTGAATTCTCCAAAATCAGAGACTTTTGCTGTATAACTATGATCCAATAGTATATTTTGTACAATACCTGTATATTTTTCCTGCATATTCAGTGCTGCTCACAGCTCATCATTTAGCTAGTTATTAGCTTTCTATTATTCTTTTATTTTATAGGGTGAGGTGGCAAGTTTGTTAGAGTTTGTTTTTTCTAGATCATTCTTTTTTTGTCAGCTTGTATATATATGTAGTGAGAAGGACCTTCGTTATTCATTAGCTTCTGGAATAATATTTTACAGAGCTTTTCCTTCTCTTCATTCTATCTTTGCTCATGGTATCAGAGCGATGATCTAGGGAGAGGTATTGAAGATTTGAAGACGAAGGATTCGTCTTGGTTCTTTGCTTGATTAAGCAATACAACAACCTTATTACAGCTACAGTAATTGCTAACGAACAGGAAGTTGTAGTCGAAGGAGATGAAATAGAGGTTGAAACAAGCTTGAAGAAAGACCAAAACGCAGTGAATAATGGAGATCCACTTTTCCTACACAACTCAGACCATCCAGGTATGGCTTTGGTCACTGCACCTTTAACTGGTAAGAACTTTTTAGCCTGGAGTAGATCTGTTAAAATTGCTCTAGGAGCTAAAATGAAGTTGGGACTCATAGATGGGAGTTATAAGGTACCAGAAATGGATTCACCAATTTATGATAAATGGAATAGGGTTAACTGTGTGGTAACCTCCTGGATTTTAAACTCAATATCAAAGGACCTAGTAGAAGCCTTCTTATACACTTCTACTGCAAGAGAGATTTGGTGTGAATTAGAGGAAAGGTATGGAGAGAGTAATGGACCTCTTCTCTACCAAATACAAAGGGAAATTAGTTCCATTACTCAGGGAATGATGACTGTTACACAGTATTATACTAGACTTAAGAAACTTTGGGATGAGTTGACTGCTTTAATGCCAATCCCTGAATGCACATGTGGATCTGCAAAGGTAGTAGCAAATCTCACATCTTTTAATCGTCTGATGCAATTTCTAATGGGGTTGAATGATATTTATGATCATAATAGAAGTCAAATTTTACTAATGGATCCCTTGCCCTCAGTCAATAAAGCATACTCAATGATAACAAGGGTTGAGAAGTAGAAGGAGGTTCAAGTTTCTTATGTGGAACCTAATGAGAATGCAGTTATTCTAGCTAGAACATAGATCCCTAGGAAGGATGGAGGAAACGAGGGAAATACAAAGAGAAATGAAATGACCAACGAAGAGAAGAAGCAACAATATTGTACAAACTGCAACACTAATGGTCATCTCAAGGAATCATGCTTCAAGCTTATTGGATATCCAGACTAGTACAAGCAACTCAGAGACTAGAAGAGGAACGAGTTAGGGACAAGAAATGAAATAGGAGGAAAATATGCAGCAAATTTGGTGGATACACCATTGGAAGTGAACACTGAAACTACTGCAGGAAAATGACTTGACCGGAATGTAGGGCTTGCAAATTTAATTCAGCAGGAGCTTATAAAATTGATGAAAGGGAAGATGCCTACACCTGCGAATATGGTGAATTTTGCACATCTTGAAGAGTTTACAGGTACTGTTCTAAATCCTAAACTTAATTTTGCTTTAAATACTGTGGATTTGTTTAGATCAGGAACCTGGATAGTAGACACTGGGGCATCTAATCACATGTGCACAAACATTTCACTTATACATAAACCAATAGTTGTAAGCCACATGACACCCGTGTATCTTCCAGATGGAACCATAAACTTAGTGAAACACACTGGAACTGTCCAATTGACCCCAAGAATCTGTCTCACGAATGTTTTGCATGTACCTAGCTTTAAATTTAATCTGCTATCAGTTAGTAGAGCTGCAAAGAATGCAAACATGAAATTTCTTTTTCTACCTACGCATTGTTTGTTGTAGGACCAGCAGAGTGAAGAGGTATTGGCGGTGGGAAAATCAGTAGGAAATCTTTATTTCCTAGATACAAAGTCTTTTCTTCCAAGCACTATACAGAAATACACCTTTCCTTCATGTAATTCTGTTTCATTACCACCTTTACCTTTGCATTGTAATGCAGTTACAAATTCAGAAATAAAGTTAAAGGACAAAGCCAACTCTATGTCACTTTGGCATAAGAGGTTTGGCCATGCTTCAGTTAATGTTTTACAGCATTTGAAAATTCTAAATTCTTGCACTAATCAATCTTTATTGCCCTGTGATGTATGTTCCTTTTCTAAGCAGCATAGATTTCCATTTCCTACTAGTCATATTCATACCAATAAACCTTTTGAATTAGTTCACTTAGACTTGTGGGGACCCTACAAACATGCATCATTGACTGGTTCTCGTTATATGTTAACAATAGTGGATGACTATAGCAAGGCAACATGGACTTTCTTGTTAAAACACAAGAGTCAAACTTTTCAAACTTTAGTGCAATTTATCATTATGGTTGAAACTCAGTTTGAAACAAAGATAAAATATTTTCGATCAGATAATGGAACTGAGTTTTAAGCAATGGACTTCAAAGTCTTTTACTTGAGAAAGGAATTTTACATCAAAAGTCATGTGTATATACCCCTCAACAAAATGGTGTAGTTGAAAGGAAGCATAAGCACCTATTGCAAGTTGCAAGGGCACTTATGTTTCAATCAAACTTACCAAGAAAATTTTGGGGATATTCTTTGCTTATGGCAACTTTCATAATTAACAGATTGCCAACTAAGATTCTTAATTGGAAGACACCTTTTGAGATTTTATATAACAAAACACCAGAGTATCATATGTTAAAGGTTTTTGGTTGCCTCTGCTATGCAACAAATACTAAACCAGCAAAAGATAAATTTTCAACTAGAGCCTTTAAATGTGTCTTCATAGGCTATCAGCCTGGGCAAAAGGCTTACAAATTGTATGATTTAACTTCCAAACAAGTTTTTACCTCTAGGGATGTCATCTTCTTTGAAAATGTTTTCCCTTTTAAACAAGAAACAGATTACATCTTGCCTTTGCCCATGTCAACTGCTGACAGTGAACATGTATTTGAAGAATCTGTTATTCCAGAACCAATTTCACAGCCTGAACCTTCGTTACCTACACCTGATCTTACTCCTGATTTGGATTTAGAACTTACTGACCATTCAACACCAGACCAAATATCAGATGTTGAACCTGTAACTGAAATGCTACCACTTCAACCCGATCTAGACCTCCAACAAACCAGACACAGCACAAGGATTAGGAATAAGCCAACCTGGATGAAAGACTTTGTTACTAATCTATCTTTTACTGATCCAACTACTGCCAATACTTACATACTCAAAACCACATCCGCCAGTTCCAAACACACCCCTCGGACTTTTCCTTTCATTCACTCACCACTGTTTACATGTGATTACTTGTCCTTTCTAGCAAATGTTACAACTATTCAGGAACCAAAATCTTACAAAGAAGCCAGTGTTAAAGCAGAATGGGTGCAGGCAATGAACAAGGAGTTAGAGGCTTTAGAATCAAACCAAACCTGGGATTTGATGCCATTACCTGCAGGGAAGAAACCTATTGGCTCTAAATGGGTCTATAAGGTGAAACTAAAACCAGATGGGGCAGTTGACAGATGCAAGACAAGATTGGTGGCCAAAGGGTACAATCAAGTTGCTGGGGTAGACTATTTTGAAAGCTTTTCTCTAGTAGCCAAGCTGGTTACTGTCAGAATTTATTTAGATGTGGCAACTGCATTTTCTTCGCCAATTCACCAGCTAGATATAAATAATGCTTTCTTGCATGGATTTCTCACAGAAGAAGTTTATATGTGGCCTCCAGAAGGGTATAAAAAGGCTAAAGAAGGAGAAGTTTGCAAAGGAGATCTCTTTATGGCCTTAAACAGGCTACCAGAGAATGGAATTCAGGATTTTGCAATAAATTGCAAACTTATGTTTTTTTGCAATCACAGCATGATCATTGCCTTTTTACTTTGAAATCTTTCACCTATTTTCTAGCTCTACTTGTGCACGTGGATGATGTTTTAACTACAGGAACTTGTGAAGAGCAGATCTTAGCTGTGAAGAAGTTTTTGGATGCTGAATTCACCATCAAAGATCTTGGTCTTGCAAGATACTTCTTGGGATTTGAGATTGCATGCAGTGATACTGGCACTTATATTAATCAGAGAAAGTATGCCTTAGATATTGTTACAGATGTTGGATTATTGGGTGCCAAGCCTACTGCAAGTCCTCTACCTAAAGGCCATAAATTCTCTTCTCAAGCAGGAGATCCTTTACTTGATCCTGACAAATATCGTAGATTGGTGGGAAGATTATTATATTTGAATCTTACTCGACCGGATTTGACTTATGCAGTTCAACAATTAAGTCAATTCGTTAATTTGCCCTGCAAAAGCCACTGGGAAGCAGCTCTGCATGTTGTTAAATACTTAAAGGGGACACTCAGTAAGGGTCTTTATTTTCCTATCCAGAATTCCTTCAAGTTACAAGCATTCAATCATGCTGACTGGGCTTCCTGCATAGACACTCGTCGTTCACTCACTGGATTCTGTATTTATCTTGGTCACTCTCTTATCTCATGGAAAACAAAAAAAAAAAAAAAAAACAAACTACAGTGTCACATTCTTCAACAGAGGCTGAATACCGCAGCATGGCTTCCACAGTCTGTGAGTTGCAATGGATAACTTATATTCTAAAAGATTTGCAAATTCCACTGCACCTTCCCATTCCTTTGTGGTGTGACAATCAGGCCACCCTCCATATCACTGCCAACCCTATTTTCCATGAGAGAACCAAACATTTGGAGATTGACTGCCACTTGGTTCGCAATCAATTCAAACAAGGATTTGTTCGTCCTCAGCACATCTCTACTAAACAGCAAGTGGCAGACATATTTACCAAAGCTTTAGCTCCTCAATTTCATTTGATGCTGTCCAAGTTGGGCCTGATGGATTTCCATCATAGTCCAACTTGAGGGGGGGATGTACAATACCAGTATATTCTTCCTGCATATTCAGTGCTGCTCACAGCTCATTACATCTCACCATTTATCTAGTTATTAGCTTTATATTATTCTTTTATTTTACAGGGTGAGGTGACAAGTTTGTTAGAGAGTTTGCTTTTTCTAGATCATTCTTTTTTGTCAGCTTGTATATATGTAGTGAGAAGGACCATCGCTATTCATTAGCTTCTGAAATAATATTTTACAGAGCTTTTCCTTCATCTCTGTGAATGATTGGTATAGAAGCTGCAGAGTGTAGATAGGAAAATGCACTAGCAGTTTCCATTGCAATCCTCAGTCAATCATCCCAAGAAAGCAAAGAGGTGGCATTATTTCTATGAATGTGCTGAGAAAGGGTTCCATTTGAGTAAGAATGGCAACTTCATTTATGAATTTCTCAATTTGACTACCATCCATGATTTTGGACATTTTAATAGCAACAACTTGATGATTAGGTAAAATGCCTTTATATACCGTATAGGCATTCTTCCTTATAAATTTTTGTCGCCAACATTAGCTCTTTCGCTGAAAATACTTCGAAGAGATTTAAACCTCCATTTGAAGATAATTGTTGTTGCAAAAGCAAGCCTCGATTTTGTTCAAATTGCTACTCTTTTAATCTCATGAATTTTCATTTCCTTATGATGAAATATAACCAAGAGATACAAATGAGTATAAACAAGATGTCAAAGCTTATAACTGCATTGATCATTAATTAACAAACTTGTTATAGCTGAGAAAGGAATCATATAATATCATCCTTATATTTTAATTTTTAGAAGGAACATGATTTTACAAATGAACTAAAAGCATGACCTTCAAGATGAAAAGAAAATGAAACTTTGCATAAAGGTACAAGGATCCATGCAAGTTTCTTTTACCCTCTATAAATTCCACAAATGGAAGTAAGTAATACATAAAATTTAAGTTTAATGTTCATGTATATATACTCCTTCGCTAGCTAGATAGTCAACTTAACATTTTCTTTTTTTCCTTTTTGTATTTGTTTACAATGAGGTTTTCGGATAATTTTGATTTAGCAAATCTGTCCACGTCATAACTCTTCACTTGGCTCCAAACCAGAAAACCCTTTTCTAATTTTCTATCTTTTCTACTAATAATTAAGCATGTGCATTGTAAGTGAAAATTTTAAATTATAATAACAGTTATTCTTCTTCTTCTTCTTCTTCTTCTTCTTCTTCTTATTATTAAATTTTGTATTATATTTTCATTATTGATAAAATGATTTCTTATGTATAATACTTATTTTTATTGAATATAATAAATGTATAATATTAGATATGTATCCCAAATTTTTCCTATTTTTTATTTTTGTAGTTTGTTATATTTTCTATTTTAAAAAATTATATTATTTGACTATGCTTAAACTTCAGGCCCACCATTTGGCTGAAGTTTGGGTCATTCTTTGTATTAACACCCAAAGGCTGGTTCCGCTAGGAACCATTTGGCACAGGCTTAAGCCCTTATTCAGGCTGGTTCTGAATATATTAGGCATATTAGGTAAGCACAATGTGTGAGCATGTAATAGCTATGTGATATATGTCCCAGTTACTGTACTTTTCATTCAAACGTTTTTTGTTCCGTTAGACAAAAATTATCCATTATTTTTTATCTTTATCAAAATAATTAAAAATAAAAACAATGAAAAAAGAAAATGTAAACGTGTTGGGAGTTGGGACTCATTTGCATTTTCTTTTTTCATTGTTTTAATTTTTAATTATTTTTAAAAAGATAATAAAATAATAGATAATTTTTGTCTAACGGATCAAAAGCGTTTGAATGAAAAATACAGTAACTATTATGTGCTCACTCATTGTGGCTACCTAACGTGCCTACTACATCCGGACCCAAGCCAGCCCACTATAAATGGGAAGCCTATGCTTAAACTTCTTACAAATTATATAGTGGAGTCTCCTTCTAGTACAGGTGCAGCCTCGGGTTTAGCTTCAAAAATCCCTTCCTTTGTTGACTATTCCAGATAGCATGTGCACGCCCATCTCAGTAGAGGAAGCGGTCCCTCTGAAGACAGGCATGGCAGACAGGCCTGCAGACCCTAGGAGCATCGCTAACCGTGTTCGGAAGGCTAATGTGCTTTGGGAGAATGGTTGGGGTCTCGTTTGATTTTGGCCTAGAAGAGCTGGCTCGTGAGTGGTTTAAGGATAGAGAAATCAAAACGGTTTCTGTGCATCCTTCAGCCTCGGTTTGTAATTTCGTTTCTGAAAGTGAGTTTGATTCAGATAGCAGTGATTCTGATTCATGTTCTGGCAGCTTGGATTACCTTCCAGGCAGTAGAAAATCGAAGTCCCTCGAGCAGCTGTATGATGTAAAGGTAGTAAAGCATCCTAGTGGCATGAAAGAGACTCAAAGTTCGCGGAGTGTAAGGAGAAGAGGTAGAAGGTAGAACGGTGGTTTTTGCTTAGTTTTGCAGGGGAGTCTCAGTCTCGAGTGACTAAACTATACAACTCTCTCAGTCCCAATCATCCTATTCGATGCAACTGAACCTGCAACAATGATATAAAAAACAACCATGGCAATATTAATATTTTTAGCAATAAATTTATCTAAAACTGTTACTACTACTAATTATTCATCTATTCCCCATATTTTCTAGCTATAGTTTTGGTTGTGGTACTATCAACCTATGGCAAAGGTTCAGCAAAAACCTTTATAATAGATTGTACATTTAGCTACAGGCAAATCCATTGCTATATCAAGTTGTAGCAACGATACAAAATAACACCGTTGCAATTAGCAATGGGGAAAATCATAGCTATGCATATATTTTTATCTACAGTGTACAATATCTGTTGCTATCTACACTGTACAATATCTGTTGCTATCTACACTGTACAATATCTGTTGCTATAATTTTTAGCCATGAACATCACTAAACTATTGCTATACCTTTTAGCGATGGTTTTATCTATTGCTAAAACTAATTTTTCTTATAGTGTACAAGATGTCACATAGTGCAATATGCTCTAATCGTTCTTTGCAGTTGTTTTCTGCAACGGCATGCCTACTATGTTAGTAAAGGCAGAGACGAGGTACTCAGAGATCGAAAATCTACCTTACGCATTAGTTATTGTGGCCCGGAAGCTCCATCTGTACTTTTAGGCTTATACTGTCGTCATCCTAACTAACAAACCCCTGAGGTAGGTCTTGCTCAAGCCCGAGGTCTCTGGTAGGTTGACAAAGTGGGCCATCGAGTTCAGCGAGTACGATCTTCAATACAAGTCGCGAACTGCTATCAAGGTTCAAGCATTAGCAGATTTTGTTGCAGAATGCACTTTCAGCTCTGAAGTTCCCAGGCCGGTTGAGCCCGGGGTTCTAAGGCCGGTTGAGCTTGAGCACTGTGAAGTAATGATCAGCGCGGCATCCCTCCTAGTAAGGCCAAGCGCGAACTGGGACGAGGAGCCTTGGATCCTTCACGTGGATGGCTCGTTAAACCAACAGAGCAGCGGAGCTGGAATAGTTTTGCATGGGCCAAGCGGTGTGAAACTAGATTATGTGCTACGTTTCAAGTTCGCGGTGTCCAACAATGAAGCAGAGTATGTGGCATTAATAGCCGGGCTAGCTCTAGCTAGGGAAGTGAAGGCTAAGCACATTGTTGTCTGTAGTGACTCTCAGCTCGTAGTCAACCAAGTCATGGGCGAATACGAAGCCCGCGAACCATCCATGATCGCCTACCTAGCCAAAGTCAAAGAAGCACTGCTCAATTTCTGATCCCACTTCGCCAAACGAATACCGAGGTCAGAGAACGCTAATGCTGAGCCCTGTCCAGGCTGGCCAGCACAAGTGACAATACCAAGAGGACTGTTGATGAGAATAAAATTTGTTATGTTTTTATCCCTCAATATTCAGTATTTTATACTTAATTGGTACCTAATTGGACTCATTACTCTTGTATATCGATTCCGGGCAAGCAAGAAGGCAATTGGAAGAAAACAAGGCTAATCGGATGATTTTGCACAGTTTCAACATTGTTCAGTGATCTGGGCATAACTCTCAATTCTGGACTCTGATTTGGATAATTCAAGAAGCACTGAAAAGATAAGGAAAAGGCTCACAACTTTTATGTTTTGGGTTTTGACAGATTCGGTCTTAATCGAAGACGAAATCGAGCCCAAAACTGGAGTAATTTCGTAGGAAGGCCCATTTAACAACTGAAGCCCATTTCGTTGAAGAGCCTTGAAGCAACCCGAATTGTTAAAGAAGCCCAGCTTGAATTCAAGAACCAAGAGTCCCATTAGAATAGAATTTGAACGTAATCTCAAGAAAGAGAGTTTTATCAGATTTAAATTTTTAATTGTAATCCTAGATAGATAGGAGATTGAGATAAGAGTTAGGATACGATAAGTTTAGATCAAACTAGGACTTTACAGTTTTGAGGATAATCTCCTAAAGGGAGTTGGAAAACAGCTCTCTCCCTAAATCTATATAAACGGGGGGCGGACTAGCACCCAGGGCATCAACTCCTTCAAGAGAGCTTCTGCCTTCAGAGAGAGACATCAGCAACCAAGGAGGAAGAAGCAGAGTTTGACCCCCCCTCTCTCATCTGGAAGTTGCGATTTCATTATGAAGTGTCTGTAAGTCTTTGTTTCTGGTTCAAGGGTTAGGGAAGTTTTGACTCTTTAACATCGTGAGATCTAATTGATTTTTATTTTAGTTCAATGTTTATGGGTATTCATATGTTTTCTGCGATTAACTGTGAGGATTATTTTTATTGATTAAGTAAGAAGGGCCCCTTGCTCATTCAATGGAAATAATCTATGGCCGATTGAACCTCCAATTTCGTATATGATTGGTATGTTCGATCATGGTGGCAACTAACAGAAATTGATTACAAAAAAGTTTTCGATCTATGTTAGGAAAAGGTATAATCTGGTTTAAACGGTCCGAGCTTGTGAGATCGCTGACCAAAATTAGGTCTCTCCCCTCTTAATGCTATTAATAGATTAAATCCTAAGAGCTTGTTTAGGACTGTCTATTAATAAGAGAAGCAACCAAAGAGGTTGTTTTGGTTGTCGAATAATACGAGTAGAGGTTGGTTGTTAGAGCTTGTTAATAGCTATAACCAATTTATTCGTAAACATATGAACCTATCCTTGCATCGATGATCAATGATAAGAATCAAGGTTGAACTTGTCCCTTCAACCGGAAGATATCTCCCATCAATTTGATCTTTGCTTTCTGTTATTTTCTGCTATTTTCTTATTTTCCTTAGCTTTACAACCTCCCTTACTTTGTTTACTTGGAAATAAATCCACCCAATCTCTGTGGAGACGACCTTGCTCTTCACTATCTACAAATTATTAAACCAGAGCAAGACTATTTATCTTTGGTTGGATTCGACACCCACCAACTATGTATATAGAGAACTTGTCTCGGCCTAGTGTTCTTGGGGGGGCAGAGGAGACTGCTCCTGTTGTTCAAGCAGAGCCGAGCTAGATTGATCCACTCACGAGCTTCCTGCTACATAGGACCCTCCCTACAGATTGTAATACTGCCAGAAGGGTAGAGCGTCAGGCGGCCAAATACGTCATGATAAACGAATGGCTGTACCAAAGATCTTACACGCTCCCCTACCTGCGCTACTTGTGACCTTTCGAGGCTAAATACTCATGAGGGCCTGTGCGGTAGACACTTGGGAGGCAGGGCTCTCACCCAAAAGGCACTACGACAGGAGTACTACTGGCCAACGATGAAGGTAGATGCGATCGAGCTCGTTAGAAAATGTGACATGTGTCAGAAGCACGCCAACATCCACCACCAGCCCGCCGCCGATCTAAAATAACTTACCAACCCATGGCCCTTCACACAGTGGGGAACCGACATACTCAGTCCATTCCCACCAGCGACGGGGCAGAGAAGGTTCTTAGTGGTGGCAATCGATTATTTTACCAAGTGCGTTGAAGTCGAGCCCCTCGTGAAAATCACAGCTCGGAATGTGCAGAACTTCTGGAGGAGTATAGTGTGCCACTTCGGACTACCCCAAGTGCTGATCTCCGACAATGGTAAGCAGTTTGAAGACATTAAATTATAGAATTGGTGCAAAGACATGGGGATACAGCAAAATCTCACCTCGGTGGCGCACCCTTAAGCCAACGGCCAAGCGGAAGTCACGAACAGAGCCATCCTTCGTGGACTGAAGGCGCGCCTAGATCGAACTAAGGGGTTATGGGTAGACGAGCTACCCGGTGTACTATGGGCTTATAGGACTACGGCGAAGACTGCGACAGGCGAGACTCCCTTCAACCTCACCTACGGCACCGAGGCAGTCATCCCTACCGAGATCGAGGTCGCCACCCTATGTCTAGAAGGGTACGACGATAAGGCAAATGAGGATGAGCTGCACACCAACCTCGACCTATTTGACGAGGTACGGGACCTCGCATACATTAGGACCGCGGCCTACTAGTAGAGGGTAGCTCGGTACTACAACGCCAGAGTCAAGAAGTGGAACCTCTATGTCGGAGACCTGGTTCTTTGTAAGATTATGGTACCTGAGCCCGGTGTTGGTAAGCTTGGCCCAAATTGGGAGGGACCCTACTGAGTAAAACGGGTACTCGGGGAAGGAACGTACGAGCTCGAAGCCCTATAAGGGAAACAAGTACCTCGAGCATGGAATATTATCAACATGAGGCAATACTACCTATAACTACCAAGCTAAGTGGACTGTAAGTCACTCCAAGAGCCTATGGGTCAAAGTGTCGAGCAAATGGGAGACCTTGGCATCATATAAGAGCTAACTGCTTCAGCATGTGTAATGCCAAAGGCACAGGTAGCTCGGGTGAGAACCAAACCTCAATAATTAACTTAGGCGAGGATAGGTCGGGCATACGACCTACTATGTTACTCACATCAGTGTACATTGTGAAACAACCCCTACTAAGTACTAGGAGATAGTTCGGGGTGACACTAGTTGAGGGATCCTACTTCGGGCACTTAACTCTAATTAGTTTGGATAAGATGCACTTCGGTAAAGGATCAAAATGCACAACACTTTGCAAAAAAGGATATTTCATTCATTAAGTTTCTTTACAATGAGCACGTTTTGTACGATACAAAAAAAAAAAAAAAGAAAACCGAGCTCGCAGGCTCAATATGTAGGGACTGCCCGAACTACTTTGGGGACCCATCCTCTCTACTCGGGGCCTCAACAGGAGCTTCCTCTTTGCCACCCTCCTCTTCGGAGTTCGGGTCTTCAGTGACCTGGTTGGTGATCTCCCTGGTGATTTGCGAGGTGGTGATGGCGCTCACGTCCAGTTGCGGGAACTCGCACCTGATGAGGAACCGGCTTAGCTTGAAGCCCTTGTGGTAGGCCTCTTCTAGCACCTCATCGAATTCGTTCAACCTAACGTAGTCTTGGATAGATTTGACTTTGGTCTCCTCAATGGCTTGGGTGAAGATCTTGGTCGTTCCTTCACATCGGCCTGAAGATTCTCCACCTTGCGCTCTAGGGCCACCCGACTTGCTTTCAAGGTAGCCACCTCCCGCTCCAAGGACGCCTTGTCCGCCCTTAGAGAGATCGCCTCCTGCTCTGGAGACACCTTGTTTTTCTTGAAGGTGTCCACCTCATGCAACAACCCCTCCTTCTTGGCCATCAGCGCCTCGATATAAGTCCTCTGAACATGGGCGCCGTTCTCCAACTTGTGAATTTAGCCATAGGCTAGTCTCAGCTCGGTATGGGCTGCGCGAGCTAACTCTTCAGTAGCTAAAGCCCGCTTTAGATGCCTATCGGACAAGAGGGTCAAGGCATGCACGGTGGATTTCACCTGCAAAAAAGAAGTCAGTCAGCACCATCAAAAATCGCAAAAAGGAAGGGGGGAGAGGGAAGAAACAATATGCACCACAATGGAGTGGGTAGATGCCCGAGCATCAAGTTGGGCAGGCTTGAGATCGGCCCAGTCGGCGACCTCCTCGGCATAGACGGCCCCCTTGCTCTTTCGTAGGGTGCACCGTGGGACAAGAATGCTCCGGACAGCCCCCATCACTCCCCGAGTTGGAGATGGTTGTCTCTGGCATAGGGGCAAGCTCAGAGGCAGGTTCTGGATTTGAAGGTGCCTCGTGCTCGGGCTCCATTGCTGTCTCAGGCTCCCGAACTGACAGATTATCTGGCTCCAAGTCAATGATTGGAGCCTCAGACACCTCGAGCTCAGGAGCCTTTGGGAAAACGGTGCGAGCTTTTTTGGCAGCTCGCTTCTTCCTCTTCATTCTGTCGAAGAGGTTCCCTGCCTGGAGCTTGTTCACCCTAAGATTGTCTTCCATAAGCCTTGCAAATAGAAGCTCGGCATTAGAAATTGTTAAAAAGAACTTTTGAATGAATTCAAGCTAAGTAAAAGATGACCTACCAGGACTCAGGCCGGCTTGTACTAGCTTGCCCTCAGCAATAAAGTCCCTGTAGTCAAACCCAAGCTTTGCCCAAGATTGGAGTGTCTCCCTTGTCTCCTTGTCTAGCCTGACTCCGGTGTCTTGGATGACCACCCTCCACTGGGTAAGGAAGGGCCATCCTTCGGGACTTCGAACTACGAAGTAGTCCTGCTTCTAGGCCGGGACCTTGCTCGGGAGCTTATGCATGAGCTTGAAGCCCGAACGAGGGGAAAGATAGTAAGCCTGCCTGTGCTCTGGGAGAACTCCGGTGTGCTTCTTGATGGACAGGATCGAAGAGAAGATATCCAGGTCCAAGGGAGGGCGTAGTCAAAACAAAGGGAGATTGTCTCGACCACATTGCGTATCGAGTTCGGGTGGAGCTGGTCAATGGTGACATTGAAGTGGTTTAAAACTTCAATGGTGAGAGGGTGGAGGGGAAGACAAAGCCCGACTACGACCTGCTCCCTGAAAAGCAGGATCTCGTCAAGACTATAGGTGTACTCCCAGGGCAGGTTGTATTGAAGGATGAGAGACCGAAGTCTCTCCAAGGTCATGGTAGAGGGACTGAACTTGTTTGGCATCCGACCTCGGTGAGAGGTGGATGCCTGATGGCTAGAGGCCTCCCGCGCCTTGTGGGACTAGACCTCGGTTGGGTCACCCTGAGCCGAGGTACCTACCTCGGGCTTGTCTAAAAGATTGTCAAAACTAGACATCCCGAACAGAAGAAGTGAACTGAAAGGAAGCTAGGGGAGCACTCACCAAAAGAATGCAACCGAAGTAAGGAACTTGACGAACTAGGAACCCGAGCTGGTGACCTTTAGGCGCGAGCTCAAGATGAATGCTAAGTGAACTTGTGGCAGAAAATGACCCAGGACCCCCACTATTTATAGGTTCTATACTCGGGCATCAATCGTCAAGATCAAGATGATCCGACGGCTCTCAAGAAAACCGGCTACACGACCCCTGAGGTGAAAATAATTTAGTGCATTTCTTTGACGTCTGCGGAGTCTATAATCTTGTGTTATCCGCGCATGAGCTGTACGCGACTCAGGTCCCCCTTGATTGAGCCACGCAGTGAACTGGTCTGACCAATGAGTTGCCTAGCTGGACAGCCCGAACTCCGAGCCTAATCCACCCGTCATTCCGTGAACTCCCCGCACTGGGTCAAGACCCCTAGCACAGGGAGTGGGGGGCAATTGATGGAGGCTGATTTGGCCCGACCTCATAATTAGGGGACACTTGGACATGGTAGCATGATAGACTGGCCGCAACTCGGTGTAATGGTCTCGTTGGGGCCCCGCCTAATAGTTCGGTACAAGTGGCAGTTCGGTATAAGCGACAGCTCGATACAGGGTGGTATTCCAATCACTCCGATCTAAAGCTCCCCCGAGTTGGGTCCACCCCGAGCTAAGGCTCTCCCGGGCTGGATCTACCCCGAGGTAAGAATACTTCGTTAACAAGTCACGAGATCGACACCTATATGTGAGCGATAACTCAGGAATGACAATTCGGATAAGATAGTTCGAGTACCCCAACCTGCCGACCTGATAGCTACCCTTAACAGCTTCCCAATCTTGCGAGACTACACTTCATAACACCGAGCATTACCTCCCCGCCTGGTCCGAATGGAAGTGATTAACGTTAGTGGATAACGTTTACCCCTAAGTGGCGCACTCCATCATAGAAGTGATTTTGGGACCGTTCCACAAAGACCACGAGGATCCCATTAAATAAAGGCCCTCCTTTTAGGGCCCCAAGGTATTGCGCTATCCGCACTCTTATCTCTCTGCATTTCTCATACTTCTTTGCTAAAGATCTAACTTGATCGTTGGAGTATTCCTGCCGGGTGAGCTCCCCAGGAATTCTTCATTGCCTTGTTCGTCTCAAGTGTTGTCCGTCGCCAGATAGGAGCCAAGCCACCGCCAGCTAGGAGTGACCGGATCGCGCTACATCAATTACAATTATCAAACTTCAAAAAAAGTTTCAACAATAACCAAAAACTTCAGGGAGGTTTCAGCAATTTACCCTAAAAATAAAGAAAATTCAACAAGGTAAAATTAAATAATTGATAATTTACATATTCATTTATAAAGAATATGTTGGGGTCAAGTTGGGCAATGATGTCAGTACCTAGTTGTCACTTTTGTTTTTCTGGCTGCAACTCATTAGTCATTAGATATCTATTCTGGGAAGCTTTTAGTAATAAAATAAAATTTATTAAAATGAAAAAAAAACAAGAAAGAGCTATACGAATAACAAAACAATAAAACCAGCCAAACAATAACAAAACAAACGAAAATCTTCCTAAAGTTTTGTTCAGCACTATTATGGCCATGTGCTTCTTTCCTGGTTTCATGAACAATCCTGAGAGCAAACCCAAACTCTCATGAGAAGTGACACCACTTTTATGTTCAAATAGGTGAAGTTACACTATGTGTTCCATTATTTGACACATTTCAGAACTTCATTAAGAGTTTAACTCAACCTCTCTCATCATAACGGATAGCACTGCTTATATTGTGATGGGAAATTTCTCAATGTTAGTGATAACACTCACATTGCTATAAATTGTTGTTACCCATTAAACCCAATACTAATGGTTTTTTAGTTCAGGTTGGGTTACCATTACAGGTGACTAAGTAAAGGGTTTTAATCTCATCTCTTTAGTTGTCATTCTTACCAATTCTCTGGCCAAGCCCTTGGTAAGAGGATCAGCCAAGTTTTTACTTGACCTCACATAGGTTATAGAGATGACTCCATCTTGAATTAGTTGCCTAACAAATTCATGTCTCAGACTTATATGTCTAGACTTACCATTGTAGGTACCACTATAGGCTCTTGACAAAGTTGTCTCACTATCACAGTAAATGGAAATTGGAGGCATAGGACTAGGCCAAAGTTTTATATCCAATAATAAGTTCCTAATCCATTCAGCCTCTTTTCCAGCAACCGCTAAGGCTATGAATTCGGATTCCATGGTCGAGTGAGATATACAAGTTTGTCTCTTGGATGCCCAAGAGATCGCACCCCCACAAAGAACGAAAATCCATCCAGAGGTGGACTTGTTATCTCCATTACTGTTAATCTAACTTGCATCAGTGTACCCTTCTAGTACAGCTGGATAATCACAGTAAAATAAGCCAAGTTCTAATGTTCTCTTGAGATACCCAAGAACTCTCCCAATTGCCTTCCAGTGCTCTGCACTGGGATTACTTGTAAACCGACTAAGTTTACTTACTACAAATGCAATATCAGGTCTGGTACAAAGCATAGCATACATCAAGCTTCCTACTGCAATAGCATACTCAAGTTGTGCAATTGCTCTACCAGTATTTTCTACTAGTTTTATATTAGAATCATATGGGGTGCTATATTCTTTAAACCCTAAATGCTTAAATTTCTCAAGTACTTTCTCGATATAATGTGATTAGCTTAATGCATAGCACCTACTGTGCTTTTTAACTTTTATTCCCAATATGGTATCTACTTCTCCTAAATCTTTAATCTTGAAGACAGAGGATAAGTAGTTTTTTGTTTCATTTATGCCAACCATATTTGTACCCACAATAAGCATATCATCAATATAAAGACATACAATTACTCCATAATTCTCAATGAATTTTGAGTAAATGCATCTATTAGCACTACTATGTTTAAAACCAAAAGCTAGAATGCAAGAATCAAATTTCTCAAGCTACTGTTTAAGTGCTTGTTTTAATCCATATAGTGATTTAACCAATTTACAGACTTTCTTCTCATTTCCAGGAAGAATAAATCCTTCTGGTTGTTCCATATAAACCTCTTCATTTGAATCACCATTTAAGAAAGCAGTTTTAACATCCATTTGGTGAACAGATAAGTGATAAATGGATGCTAATGCTATGAGTATACTAATAGAAGTTGTTCTAGCCACTGGTGCATAGGTGTCAAAGTAATCAATCCCTTCCTTTTGACTAAATCCTTTGGCCACCAATTTAGCCTTAAAAGTTTGTACAGTTCTATCAGTGTTGTATTTTCTTCTAAACACCTATTTACATTTTATTGGTTTTGATTCTGTAGGCAAGTCTACTAGTACCCTTGTGTTATTTGACATTATTGAATCCATTTCATTATTTATAACTTCCTTCCAAAATGCAGCATTTCTAGAGGTCATGGCCTCACTGTAGATTTTTGGATCATTTTCAATGTTCAGGACAATGGGTATCTTATTCAAAATCTTCTCTCTGTCAGCCTCAACCAAAAATACAATTGATTGAGTAGAGATAAAATCTGAACCTAAGTGTTTCTCTGTTCTTTGTCTTTGACTTCTTCTAGTTCCTATTGTAGGTATTACCATTGTGTCATTTCTTCTTTCAATCTCATTATTAACAATAGGTATTGAGAACTGAGTTTCTCTTTCAGGTATTGTGTCATTCCTCATTTATGAATTGCTCCATTTGACTAGAATCCATTATTCTAGACATTTTAATGGCAACAATTTGATGATCAGGAAAAATGCCTTTGTAAACCGTACCTTGTCCACCTTGGCCTATGATGCTTTCTTCATTATAATTTTTGGTTGCCAACTTTAACTCTTCGGTTGAAAAGATTTTCAAGAGATTTGAACCTCCATTAGATAACTGTTGTTGTAAAAGCAAACCACCATTTTGCTCAAAGTATTTCTCTTTTAATCTCATGAGTTTTCTTTTCCTTATGATGAAGTATAACCAAGAGATACAAATGAGTAATACGAAGATGCAAAGGCTTATACCTGCATACAATATATGTCAATTATTAGTTAGTGAACAGAATATCTAGAGAGAAATGGTCATACAATATAGCCTTTGTTATATTGTAATTTTCTCAAGGAAGAAGGTTTCATAAATTGACTAATAACATGGCCGTTTCTCATAAAAAGAAAAAGGAAACTTGGCATAAAATTTCTAGAATCCATGCAGATTTTCTTTTTTCACTGTTGGTTTAACCCCTACAACATCCCCTATATATACGTACATACATACATATTGTGTATATAATGGGATTGGCTGAATATCTATTTGTTGATCAGCCTCCTTTTATAGTTTCTATAGTTCGTTGTATCTCTCTCTTAGTTTTTCTTTTATAAAAATCTTCTTTTATTACCAAATATGTATAATAGATCCCATAGAATGAACATGAGAAATCCATTGTTCATGTTAATTGATGTATAATAGTTCGTTGATCAGCAGTTTTTTCTAGCTAATTAGACATGCAAAATACGAGAACCGTCTTATTTTGCTAGCCAAAATCTTGTTTGAATGTGAAATAGATCATCAAGTAACAATATTTCTAATTCACTTCCAGACTTCTAATCTAGAAAAGGAAATTTGTAATCAGCTTTTACAAAAGAAGAGCTCATAGCCAAATCCAATATATTATGATTAAATGTTACATATTATGTTCTATAAAACTTATACTTTTATATCATATGGCATCTCACCAAATGTTGGGTAATTATTGGTGAGAAGTTGTGTTGTAAAAATAATAATCAGAAGGTAGGGAAGTTATCAATGAACACTTTGTAAACCAAAATGTGACAGTGTTGCAGAATTGTTGTGTCGAGACTGAGAATTGCAGAGGAAAAGAGGGTTGAGTCATACCATTAGGCCACTCTCCTTAAATTACATTTGCCCCTACAAGCAGCCGAGTAAATACAAATCGGTCGTAAAGAAGGAACAGCCCACAACTACTAGTAGATGTGCACTCGTTTATCAAACCCCCACGAACCACTCAAAGATAATGCTTAGACATAGAGACAATTGATAGAAAAGGAAAATTCTATCAAAAACAATACACCTATTCGAAGAGACACAAAGAGGAAGAGATACGAAGAAAAACATTTAAAAAAGAAAATTAAAATTTAAATGAACAAACTGGTTACAAACCAAATAGTGAAAGAGAAAAATGATAGGGTGTGGCATACCCACACCCCACCCTGGCCCAAAGTGATATATAGTGTTTTCCACTTATGGGTTCCTACATATAGAGGAAACAAACCTACTAATATACTCAACTTTATCTCTTTACCAAATAATGTGGGACAATAACTCTTTTCTTACATGCAAGAGAAGATAAGAGAAGAGAAAAAAGACAACACCAAAAAATCAATGAGGTGAGATTCATAAAATTTTGAATCACAGTTGCATTCATAACTAAATGCAGACGATCCATTCGAAGAGAGATGTATCTCTCAAAAACAATACACCTATTCGAAGAGACACAAAGAGGAAGAGATACGAAGAAAAACATTTAAAAAAGAAAATTAAAATTTAAATGGACAAACTGGTTACAAACCAAACAGTGAAAGAGAAAAATGATAGGGTGTGGCATACCCACACCCCACCCTGGCCCAATGTGATAAGGCTTATAGTAGTTACATTCATAATTTTTTCTTTTTTTATGTATGGTTACATTCATAATTTTTTCTTTTTTTAAATTGGCCCTCAACAAATGAAACTAAATACAGACGATCCATTTGAAACGTTTGCACAAAAATTGCATAAGGACAAGAGCATTACCTAGGATGACCTTAATTACAGGGAAAGCTT